>NC_090075.1:1474270-1606770 GCF_038355195.1 Osmerus mordax
GAAAGTGTGAGAGATAGCGGGTGCCTAGCACCCCTGCCCTCCCGCCCCCCCTGCCCTCCAGCCCCCCCCTGCCCTCCCCGCCCCCCCCTGCCCTCCCGCCCCCCTCCTGCCCTCCAACAACACTCTCCTTCCCCCCCCGACACAGAACCCGCTTCTGAACAATTGAAACTAGTCCCGTCGCCTCACTCAGCACACCTGAACAACACCAGAGTGTGTTCCTCTGACCTAGAACATCACCAGCGCGTCCAGCTGCCTCTCCTGTTTCAGCTTGCAGTGTGTGAAACTCACTATGGAAACTCAAGAAGGGCGATGACGTCGTACCGTAGCAAAAACAAACATCTCGCTCCCCGACACGTACGTGGGCTCCTACTGACCACTGCAGAAGGGCCAACCGACCCTCGAACTTCCAGAGCAGCACAGACGTACGACAGTGAGCCCGAGGAAGTGAATCAATTAGCTATATTTAGCTGCGCTCTGGAATGATCCCGACCTGGATGTGAAAAGTGAATCTTTCACCTCAGTGTGACGGCCGGGGGGGATGGTAATTGGTTTGCCAGCAGTGTCTAGCTGGGCCTGTGAACCTGACTGGAGTTCCAGAGTACTGCTGCTGCTATACAGTGGGGAGGAGGGGGAGGAGATAAGGAAAGGGGGGGAGGAGTAGATCTGGAATAAAAGGATGATTGTCAGCCATCTTTCTTTCTTTCCTTACTTTCAATATCTATCCAGTTACCCCACCAGTTATCCACTATAGTTAATACTAATACACACACCACGCCAATCAACCAGGAAATCAGCCATTTCTCTTCACTTCCTTTGAGTGCTCCTCCAGTTTATTCACCATGTTAATACCAACACACGCACACGCACACGCACACACACACACACACGCACACACACAGGAGATTCAATAAGCATTGGGGGCCAGAGGAGAGCCATTATTACACTTTTAATATCTCCTCCTCAGGAATCATGCATGCAGCTGGGCCTGAACACCTAGCGAGGGTGTGGGGTCTGGAAGGCTTCCCTGCTCCATGATCTAGCCCGGATCTCCTCAGCCTCATCATATTCCTGCTCATCCACATCAGAGATCCCTTAATCTGAATAGGACTAGCGGGATAAATGGATGCATAATATGATATTAACAGCTTGAGCTGGGGGGGCTAGAAGAGGGGGATGTGAGGCGCGGGCCCTCCTGACCGAGGGGGAGACTGCCTGCCTGGCTGATTTCACAAAACATGAGGCGCGCTTTATTTAGCTCACCCGACACACAACATTGGGGAAGGCGAACTGGGCGATCCGAAACGAAGGTCTGTGTGTGTCTTCAGGAGGTCTGCATGAGGTCTGCATGTCTGTGGGAGGTCAGTATATCTGTATGAGGTTTGTATCAGGGTCTGTAGGAGGTTGTACAGAAGGTCTGTATGTCTGTAGCAGGTCTGTGTGTCTGTGAGGTGTATAGAAGGTCTGTATGTCTGTAGCAGGTCTGTAGCAGGTCATTGTGTCTGTGAGGTGTATGAAGGTTCTCAGAGGGAGGGTGGACCACTATAACGTGCTACTCTGGGCTGAAAGGTTCAAACAAAGCAGACAGAGAACAAACAATATCAGCAACAGAAGAGGAAGCGGAGGCTTTGTCCTCCCTCTTTCAGGGACAAGTTACATACGCTTGCAAATGTATTATTTGACATCTACAAAGTGAACAACCAAAACAAATCGTTAAAAGCTTTCGGCTTTGAGTTGTGAAACCATCAAAAACAACCAGGTGCAGGTGGTGTGGTCTCCATTGATGACGAGAGCGTTTAAAAGGGACACAAACCAAGTTGGATACAAAACAAACAGCGTAGTCATTTACTGACCACAGCAGCCTGTCCAGCCACATGAGGAAGAGACACTTTGTATTCTGTCAGATCTCTGGCAGTGGGCCAGGACAGCGATGCAGGGACAACACAAGCTACACAACACACGCACGGAAACAACCTTTTCCAAAACGAAAATGTTTCTCCTCAGCGCTAACAAGGCATCGCCTCACAGTCTCGTGCTAAGTACGTACTCCCAACAGCCCGCAGTTGCATAAAAAAAAACTTCCAATCCAAATGATTAGAATGGCACACAATATGGTGGTCAAAGAGGAGAGGGGAGGGGCAGGGGTTGAGGGGCAGAGGGTCAGAGTTTCATCAGGGCCCGTGAGTGAAGCTGCTCTCCGAGCGGTCTGACTGAGGTCGAGGCTGAAAGAGCCGTGACCTCCAGCCAGCAGGGGTCAGGAGCACGTCAATGATGTGAGCTTTAATGTCCACAGATACAAGGACACAGGGAAGCCCTCTTTGACATCTTAATTAGTTTCAACATCTTACTCTCAACTGGCCGGCAGATGGTTGCAGCCCGGACCACAATCGACTGTTTATGTCTGATGGGACTGGCAATGTTTTGCAGGAGAGTTAGGGGCTTTTAAGATTCTTCAAGCTAGGAGGTTGGGCTTAGAATGATGTGTCGGAACATGGCTGGGTTGGATCAGCGTTGAAAGGGCCTTGGTTGTGTTTGGGCGGGTCTTGTGTGGTTGTGTTTGGGCGTGTGTGGTGTGTGGTTGTGTTTGGGCGGTGTGTGGTTGTGTTTGGGCGGTGTGTGGTTGTGTTTGGGCGGTGTGCGGTTGTGTTTGGGCGGTGTGCGGTTGTGTTTGGGGCGGTGTGGCGTGGTTGTGTTTGGGGCGGTGTGTGGTTGTGTTTGGGCGTGTGTGGTTGTGTTTGGCGGTGTGTGGTTGTGTTTGGGCGGTGTGTGGTTGTGTTTTGGGCGGTGGTGGTGGTTGTGTTTGGGCGGTGTGTGGTTGTTTACCGAGTCGTCTGATGAGGAGGCGGGCCAGCCTTCCCACTGCTGGTGTCTGACAGGGATGTTGGTCAGGTCGGAAACGTTCCTCTTCACCTGCAGGGGCACAGAACAGCAGTCATACAGGATACTGGCCATCAGACGTCCTTTCAGGACACATGTACCTCAGATGATCCTTTTCAGTACGTTTCAGTCTCCTTGTTTGGACAAGTAGTCACAAGTGCTAAAACCAAAAAACAACCTTCGATTTTTATTTTATTTTTTCACACACATCTGGTAATACATTAACATTATTACTTCAGGTTCACTCTACTAAAAATAAAAAACATAAACAAAAATGAAGAACATTTTGAGTGATTGATCCTATCTGAAAGTTTCCAGATGATTACAAGTGTACAACAAACACATCCAATAGTAGGGTCTGCATGAACCACGTAGAGCCAACATGGCTGACATAACTGCAGCCCTCCAACCCCCCTCTCCTCCGCCTCCTCCAACCCTCTTCTCCTCCTCCCTCTCCAACCCCCCTCTCCTCCTCCTCCTCCTCCCTCTCCAATCTCCCTCTCCAATCCCCCTCTCCTCCTCCTCCCTCTCCAACCCCCTCTCCTCCTCCTCCCTCTCCAATCTCCCTCTCCAACCCCCCCCCTCTCCTCCTCCTCCTCCTCCTCCTCCCTCTCCAATCCCCCCTCTCCTCCTCCTCCCTCTCCAACCCCCCTCTCCTCCTCCTCCCTCTCCAATCTCCCCCCTCCAACCCCCCTCTCCTCCTCCTCCCTCTCCACCTCCTCCCTCTCCAATCTCCCTCTCCAATCTCCCTCTCCAATCCCCCTCTCCTCCTCCTCCTCCTCCTCCTCCCTCTCCTCCTCCTCCCTCTCCAACCCCCCTCTCCTCCTCGGACCTCTGCGCTGCCCCCCCAGGAACCATAACAAGGATGGAGGAGAGGGGAGGGGGGAAGAGAGGGAGAAACCAAAAGAGAGAGAAAAGAATGAGAGAAGGAGGGTAGACTAAAGCAGTGTGGGCTCAGACGGTGGTGTTGTGGACATTCCTTGGATGCCTGTCCTAACACCAGCACTGCTGGCCTCGCGTTCTCAAATGAACAGTATTTCAGTATTTCTCTTTTCCCATTCATGCGCGGTGTATCTGCACTTAATAACATTCCCCTGACTGTTTTTAAACTGTTCGCAGGCGAGCCATCGCCCGCCAGCTCTCCAACGCCCCGCCCGCCCGAACGCCGCCCTCGCCGCTTCAAAGCTCCAACGCCAGGTCCGATGAGCGCCGGACGGCCGTGATCAAAGCACAGGCGCCGGCCGAGAGCGGGCGCATTAGTCCGGCCGAATGCTGCGAGCGTAGCCGCGGGGCAGGATACTGATGCTGAGCAAACTGGCCTTTGTGGAGGAAAGCTCCCTCCACACACACACACACACACACACACACACGACAGACCCCCCCCCCTCCCAGCGTGCTGTCCAGAGGCCACAAGGGAGACTCATCCACCCACCCATGCAGGTGGAGGACTTGGGATGGGTCCAAACCCAGTCAGAGGACAGGGGAGGTGAGCAGCATCGAGGGCTGGGAACACTGGACATGTGACTACTGCTGTTTCACTTGAACATACATGAGATAAGAGGACTTCATCATGGACTTTGATCCTTTGGTTCAGTAACCGTGTGTGCCTGTGTGTATGTGCCTGTGTGTGTGTGTGTGTGTGTATGCGCCTGTGTGTGTGTGTGCCTGTGTGTGCGTGTGTGTGCGTCTGCATGGGAGTGTGTGTATGGTAATCAAGAGCGTGTTGTTTTCATAATGCTGTTCTATCCCCTGGCAGTGTCTCACATGGGGTTCACCTAACCATACTCAAACCCCAAGTCTGTCTGCCTGCCTCCCTCTCCTCCCCTCTCACCGCACCGAGATGCCTGGTGCCTGTCAGGAGGGGCCGGGGGCCAGGGGGGGGCCGGGGGTCAGGCTGGGCGGCCAGTGGTTTATTGCAGAGTGTAATATCTGTGTTTGACCAGGGAGGCTACAGGGATTTCTCCTCCAGGAGAAGGAGGGAGGGGGGGGCAGGGAGGCAGCCAGGAGAGGAGGGAGGGGGGCAGGGAGGCAGCCAGGAGAGGAGGGAGGGGGGGGGGGGGCAGGGAGGCAGCCAGGAGAGGAGGGAGGGGGGGGGGGGGGGGGGGGCAGGGAGGGCAGCCAGGAGGAGGAGGGAGGGGGGGGGGCGAGGGGAGGCAGCCAGGAGAGAGGAGGGAGGGGGGCAGGGAGACGGACAGGGAGGTGTAAACAATGGCAGGCCAGCTGAGGTAGGTTAAAGCAACCGCAGAGAAACAATAAACCTCTCCACCCAGAAAGACAGACAGGCAGCAGGACCAACTCTCCACCAAGAGAGACAGACAGGCAGTAGGACCACCTCTCCACCAGAGAGACAGACAGGCAGCAGGACCAACTCTCCACCAAGAGAGACAGACAGGCAGTAGGACCACCTCTCCACCAAGAGAGACAGACAGGCAGCAGGACCAACTCTCCACCAAGAGAGACAGACAGGCAGTAGGACCAACTCTCCACCAAGAGAGACAGACAGGCAGCAGGACCAACTCTCCACCAAGAGAGACAGACAGGCAGCAGGACCAACTCTCCACCAAGAGAGACAGACAGGCAGCAGGACCAACTCTCCACCAGGGAGACAGACAGGCAGTAGGACCAACTCTCCCACCAGAGAGACAGACAGGCAGTAGGACCAACTCTCCACCAGGGAGACAGGAGGACACCTCCATCTCTAGGGAGACCAACAGGCTAAAAGGGGCCCTTTCTAGGAGAGACAGACAGGCTAAAAGGGCCCCTTTCTAGGAGAGACAGACAGGCTAAAAGGGCCCTTTATAGGAGAGACCAGCAGGCTAAAAGGGCCCTTTCTAGGAGAGACAGACAGGCTAAAAGGGCCATTTCTAGGAGAGACAGACAGGCTCGTATGTGGAGCAGAGAGGAGCAGGCTAGAGGCCTACCCTCCAGTCACCCAGGAGGGAGCGACACAAGATCTGCTGGCCAGGCTGGCACAGGTGTTTACATAGCAGACCAGTCTAATGCTGCCCCCTGTCTGTCTGCTGGCAGGAACTGCACCTTCACTCACTGACTACACAACAATCTCACAGCCTTGTGTAAATGTGCGCTCTTTTTGGAACCATTACAAAACATAAAGTTTAAGTTAGGGCCTTGGTTATCTGAATTGCATATAAACCTACATAATAAGGGCTGAGGGTCCTCCCATGAGACCGCTGCTAGACTGGCGTAGCCTGCTCTGCAGCTACAGTACACTTGACCCCAGCACAACACAAGCTGCCTGCACAGCTACACTGCCCCAGCACAACACAAGCTGCCCTGCACAGCTACACTGCCCCAGCACAACACAAGCTGCCTGCCAAAGATACACTGCCCCAGCACAACACAAGCTGCCTGCACAGCTACACTCACAGCAACATTAATGATCCAATCACTTCAAAATGCCAAGTGCTAGTAATCCCTGGCTGGAGGCAAATCAGAAGAAAAAAAGGTTGCTGTTAAACAGTCACAAGCTCTCCACTAGGGACCAGGTGTCTTTCATCCACAACCCTCCCTCCCTCCCTCTCTCCCTCTCTCCCTCCCTCTCTCCCTCCCTCCCTCCCTCCAGTGTTTCCCTCCCTCCCTCCAGTGTTTCCCTCCCTCCCTCCAGTGTTTCCCTCCCTCCCTCCTGTGTTTCCCTTCCCTCCCTCCCTCCCCCTCTTTCTTCTCTGTTGTGTTGCGTTGGGGGGGGCTCCCCGGCTGCAGGCTAGGGGGAGAGAAAAGGGGGTTTTCAGGGGGGCACGGGGGAGAAATCCCTGGGACAGTTCGTCTGGTCACGGAGCGCCCAGCACCCAGCGCCCAGGACCCTTTCTACATACCACTTTCCTGGCAAACATTTGCTCTGCAGCTTAGCCAGCTATGGGCCTCGTAGCCCCCCCCCACCCACACCCCAGCCCCACCATCCAGGCCAGGTGTGGAATGCCAATCAGAGACCAGGGCCCTAAGCCCCAGGGGAAGCAAAGAGGGTCCAGAGAGAAACAGAGAGAGACAGAGAGACATAGAGAGAGACAGAGAGAGACAGAGAGACATAGAGAGAGACAGAGAGAGACAGAGAGACATAGAGAGAGACAGAGAGAGTGGTGGATGAGCCGTTCCCTGGGAGCCACAAGGCAAAAGCCAGAGCCTTTGGCAAAGGCAAAGAACAGGACCGGGCTTTGCTTCCATTGATATGCACAGGCACAGGGCCCAGACCCTGCACAGGCACAGGGCCCAGACCCTGCACAGGCACAGGGCCCAGACACTGCACAGGCACAGGGCCCAGACCCTGCACAGGCACAGGGCCCAGACCCTGCACAGGCACAGGGCCCAGACCCTGCACAGGCACAGGGCCCAGACACTGCACAGGCACAGGGCCCAGACCCTGCACAGGCACAGGGCCCAGACACTGCACAGGCACAGGGCCCAGACCCTGCACAGGCACAGGGCCCAGACACTGCACAGGCACAGGGCCCAGACCCTGCACAGGCACAGGGCCCAGACCCTGCACAGGCACAGGGCCCAGACCCTGCACAGGCACAGGGCCCAGACACTGCACAGGCACAGGGCCCAGACCCTGCACAGGCGCAGGGCCCCGGACACTGCACAGGACCCCAGACCCTGCACTCAGGTTAAGACAAAGGAGGGAGCTGGGTCAGTCCAACAGAGGTGAGGAGGGGGGGTGAGGAGGGGTAAAGATGCAAGGCCCTTTGTCCTCTCTGCGGGGGCACAAGAAGCCTAAAGACCAGCATGTGTTGAAACACTGAGTGCCCGTTTGAATCTGCTTTGTCCCCTCTACTGTGCTGCCCCCCGCCACCCCGCCCCACCACCCCACCCCCCTCGTCCCCATGTTTGCAATCCCAACCGACACTTAAGCTCACAGTAGGGTGCTCGTCAAAACCATCTGTCTGGCAAGAGAAGACCAGTGTGGAGACAAAAAAGGTTACATTTTTCTGTGTGTGTGTGTCTGTGTGCGCTGGCTGTGTGAGAGCTGTAGTTCCGTTAGGACAGAGCGTGATCCCTCACTGCGCTACATGACCAGCGAGTTCCCCCTCCTGCAGCGCTGCATGACCAGCGAGTTCCCCCTCCTGCAGCGCTGCATGACCAGCGAGTTCCCCCTCCTGCAGCGCTGCATGACCAGTGAGTTCCCCCTCCTGCAGCGCTGCATGACCAGTGAGTTCCCCCTCCTGCAGCGCTGCATGACCAGCGAGTTCCCCCTCCTGCAGCGCTGCATGACCAGCGAGTTCCCCCTCCTGCAGCGCTGCATGACCAGCGAGTTCCCCCTCCTGCAGCGCTGCATGACCAGCGAGTTCCCCCTCCTGCAGCGCTGCTGTGGGTCAGGAAATAAGACGGCCTCTCAGGTGATCACAGGAAAGGGGAGGAGCTGGGTTCATCCTGTAGAACCTTCGAGTCTGCACACATCAGGATATGAACGTACTGTAGAGGAACTACGCCTCTACCGCCATAGATGAACAAACGCACAGCGACTGTAATAAGGAAAGGTGTTTCTTTCATGTGCGACTGAAGACACTGATGAAATTCAGTGCATCTCCTTAAAGAATAAATGCAAATAAAAAAAATAAAACAGAAAAGAAATGTAGCGAAAATTCAACAGGGCACTATTTTCCATTTTCCATTGTGTATATATATTTTAGGAAGCAAAAAAAACAGAATGACGCATTTAAAATATCACTCCATCAAGCGAATTTGATCGTGGGAAGCCAAAATCGGGATTAAAAAATCGGGATTAAAATGGGATGAATTGTACATCCCTAGATGACGGTACCTCCTGTATGGTCCTGCTCCCGGGGAAGTTCAGGTTGTATTCTCTCTGGGCCTCGCCATGACTGATGACCAACAGGAAGTTCTGGTTTAATGACTCCTGGAGAGCACTGAGAGAGAGGAAGTGAAGGGAGAGAGGGGGGGGGGGGGGTAAGAGAGGGCAAACGGAGGAGGATTGAGAGGGCAAAAAGGAGAGAGAGACAGAGACAGAGACAGAGAGAGAGAGAGAGAGAGAAGAAAGTGTTATTTTCAATAAAAGGGCGTCAGATGGCTGAGCGGTTAGGGAGTTGGGCTATTAGTCAGAAGGTTGCCGGTTTGATTCCTGGCCGTGCCAAATGACGTTGTGTCCTTGGGCAAGGCACCCTACTTGCCTCGGGGGAATGTCCCTGTACTTACTGTAAGTCGCTCTGGATAAGAGCGTCTGCTAAATGACTAAATGTAAATGTAAGAAAAAAACTAAAACAAAAAAACAGTATGAACGCATTCGGCTTCGGAGTCAAGTGAAGAGCAAGCTGGGACTCGTCAGACGGTTATCCGTGCTGCGAGGTGATTGGCTGGGCTCCCCCGGGACCCCGCTCCCCTCTCCCAGCTCTGTCCTGACAAGCCTGGCACCACGGGGTGCCCAGCACACCTACGTTACTGCACAGCGTGACACACAGGGGCACGGCTTCACTGGGGCTGGGCTACAATGCTGGGGTTACATTTACATTTAGTCATTTAGCAGATGCTCTTATCCAGAGCGACTTACAGTAAGTACAGGGACATTCCCCCCGAGGCAAGTAGGGTGAAGTGCCTTGCCCAAGGACACAACGTCATTTTCACGGCCAGGAATCGAACCGGCAACCTTCTGATTAATAGCCTGTTTCCCTAACCGCTCAGCCACCTGACCCCTCTGGGGTAGGCCTACACTACTGGCGCTTGGTGCATGTAGTAATTCAGTTATCATCAGTCGGCATGAAGTTAACTTTATGAACACACAAGTACACCCTGAGACACACACACACAGAGAAAGTCAAGTAACGAACACACCAGGACAAGAGGAGCAGTAGCAGACAGACTGAGACAATGTGTGTGTGCGCGTGTGTGTGCTTCACGTACAGCCCTGTGTGTCTGGAAGCTTCATTTACGGTGAGCGTGGAGGTTAAGTAGCGTTTTGAGCAAACGCAGTGTCTGTGAGGCTGAATATGAATGGCAGCTTACGACTGAGGCTGCCTGCTAATCAGCCCAGCTCAAACCAGCCAGGAGGGGAACAGGAATTAATATGTAGCTAGCGCACACATTAATTATGCAATCGCTCGCACTAATCTGGCCAGATCTGGACGAGCTTATGTTAACAGAAGCCCAAATTTACAGTAATGACAGCATATTTACATTGACTAAAACTACGAAATCAATATGTAAATGTAATGTTTGTTGTAGCTAACCGCGGAAGATTGGAAATGTGCAGGGTGAGAAGATGGATGCATATGTAATCTGAGAGAGCAGAAGGAGAAAGAGAGAGACAGAGAGAGAGAGAGAGAGAGAGAGAGAGAGAGAGAGAGAGAGTGAGAGACAGAGAGAGACAGAGAGAGACAGAGAGAGAGAGAAGTGGGCCCATATAAACAGCAATCTAATATGATTTGTTTGGAAACTTTGTTTCTCCACTGTAGCTGACACACCAGGCCATTAAGGAAGAAAAGAGTATCTGAGAGGTTTTTAGTGTCGTTACTAGGGTAACTAGTAGTGTTGTTACTAGGGTAACTAGTGCTGTTACTAGGGTAACTAGTGTTGTTACTAACAGTTAACACCCCCACAAATACACCTGTCTGACGTTATAACTGATAATTATAACTGGCTTCATTCAAACGGTACAGTTCAAGTCCACACACTTAAAACAATAGATTACTTTTCATTGAACACCTACATGGATGACTATACATGGCTAAATCAATTACCTGCCAACACTTAATACAAAAACACTTCTACTCTTGTCTTTCCCTGCCAGCCATACAGCCATTCAGTCAGCCATCCATCCATACAGCCAGTCAGTCAGTCAACCAGCTAGCCAGGCAGCAATACAGCCAGCCAGTCAGCCATCCATCCATACAGCCAGTCAGTCAGACAGACAGCCAGGCAGCAATACAGCCATTCAGTCAGCCATCCATCCATACAGCCAGTCAGTCAGTCAGACAGCCAGGCAGCAATACAGCCATTCAGTCAGCCATCCATCCATCCATACAGCCAGCCAGTCAGACAGACAGCCAGGCAGCAATACAGCCATTCAGTCAGCCATCCATCCATACAGCCAGCCAGTCAGTCAACCAGCTAGCCAGGCAGCAATACAGCCAGCCAGTCAGTCAGACAGACAGCCATCCATCCATACAGCCAGCCAGTCAGTCAGTCAGACAGTCAGACAGACAGACAGACAGGCAGCAATACAGCCAGCCAGTCAGCCAGCCAGCCAGCAGGAAGGGCTCCAGGATGAGGTGAGGGTGTGGGAGAGTTTGCCCCTCGTCAGGGACACCCAGTCAGGCCTGCCCCCTCAGGAGCCAGGGCACAGCCAGAGGGGCTCTGGGTAAAATGTCACTTAACTTTTCAGACAGGGAAAATGGAGCGTTTTGCAGGAGAAGAGAGTGTGTTTGTGTGTGTGTGTGTGTGTGTGTGTGTGTCTTGACAGATTGGTTTCATTCTGAGGTAAGCCCACTGCCTTGCTGGGGGTCCCTAGACACAGAACAGACTCAGATCTTATTAAAACAGTCACACACACACACACACACACACAGACACACAGACTACCCTATGCACACTGCATACACACCCATGCAAGGAAACACACAGTATCACACACACACAGGCCTATAAAAACCAGCACACAACACCCAGGTACACAACACACAGGTACACACGCTTCCCTACGTCTGTGAAGAACCCAGGTAGGCTGCCTGTCTTTCCCTTAAGAGCCCCAGCCCTCCGTCCTGACCTGCAGCTTGTCTTACCTCCTTAGTTTACACCAGCAACAGAACAGGTGCATTTTCACTCCCCCAGGTTCTGTCTTGTTATGGTCGGCCATTTTGTCAGAGAGGAGCCCTAATCGGCATTATAACTGCCAATAGTTACTTCCTGCTTCTAAGGCTGCAGCGTCCCAATGGGGTTAACAGGTAGGGAGGGAGGAGAGGGGGAGGAGGAGGAGGAGAGGGGGAGGAGGACAGGGGGAGGAGGAGAGGGGGAGGAGGAGAAGGGGAGGGGGTGATAAACGAGCCATGCTTTGAGATTCAAAAAAAAAAAAAAAAAAAAAAAAGGAGGAAACGTCTAATGACTCGTTTGTATTTCCAAAAAAAAAAAAATTGGGGGAGTTCAAATGAAAATAACCTTCGATAAACACACTTCCTGGAGGGAAGCAGGAGGAAAAAAACAGACAGAGAACGAACGAGTGCCATTAAAATATTCATCAGCCTTCATTATTTATGCAAGAGATTAGGTCCTCCTCGACACTACTGCAGGAAGACAGTCAACACACCGACAGTGCTACAGCAAACCATGCTTAGGACTGGATCTTCCTCTAACTACCTGGGAGGGGGAGAAGGGGGAGAGAACCAACGAGAGCTTGTGCATCAAATCTCCAAAGCCCTTCCAGATTTTTTTATTAAATCAAACAGAGGAAGCAACCGGAAGATGGATTGGCTATTTAATTAATCTGTCTGGCTTAGGTGGGCCACCTGAGATCCGCTTTAAAATAATTGCCTACAGTGGCGTTTATTTGTAAGATTTTTGTTCGTAAAAAAGTTGAAAGCTACAGAGTGGTGTGGGAGTCAGTGTCACTACAGGCCTGCAGACTAAACACTCCTCACCCCAAGTGGTGTAACAGAGACGTTTAGTCATTTATCAGACGCTCTTATCCAGAGCGACTTACAGTAAGTACAGGGACATTCCCCCCGAGGCAAGTAAGTAAGACTTTATTTATATAGCACTTTTCATACAAGAATTGCAGCGCAAAGCGCTTTACATAAAATCAACAAAAACAATAATACAAGTGTTGATCTAAAACGTTTAACAAACCAAACTAGCCGCACTCTATCTGCGGTCTCTCGAATCCATCTTAGATCCGAGCTGCCACTTGCAGTTTCTTATAGGGAAGTAGGGTGAAGTGCCTTGCCCAAGGACACAACGTCATTTTTGCACGGCCCGGAATAGAACCAACAACCTTCTGATTAATAGCCCGACTCCCTAACCACTCAGCCACCTGACCCCCCCAGAGAGACAGGCTTCGGACAGAGGAGCTGCTGTGAGGACGTTAGCTCTGTGGATAGCGAAGGTTCATGTTTGAAGGAGTCCAATGAGGCCGGGGTCTATGTTTTCAGGGTGTGTTGTGTGTTCATTGCAGGCTAACAGCTTGTCTGCTCCCCTTTGCAGAGAGAGGGGCTGGAGTTGTTCCCCACGGCAACGCGATCTGCCCCCCCCCACCCCCCCCCCCCCCACCCCACCCCGTCTCACAGCCATCGTGATGACAACAGGGTCACAGACAACAGTTTTTTTCCACACAAACATACTAAAAACACTCCTTTAACACACACACACACACAATTAGCCCCCCTACCGCTAACCCACCAAAATAGTTTACACAGAATAATGAGCTTCTGACACCTAGAATGATATCTAGCTATGACATCTGGAGAAGTGGCAAAGTGCTGCTGAGTAACACAGTGGAGAGATGTCGGGAGGGTGAGGGGTGAGGGGGGAAGGGAGAGGAGAGGAGCGGAGGGAGAGAAATAGGCCATTAGCTGCCAACACAGTTAAAGATCCCTTACTGGGTGCTGCCTGGGTTCTAGAAACTCTTTCTTCTTCTTCTTAGGAACATCTAGCGTAGGACTGGGAGGGTGGAATACTAGTCTGGATGAATCTGTCTGCTAGTGGAGGTGGAGGTGGTGGTTGTGGAGGGGGGGGGTAGTGGGGGGTGGTTGTGGAGGGGGGGGGTAGTGGGGGTGGTTGTGGAGGGGGTCCTGATCTGATGAAATGACTAGGGGCCCCCTGGGCAAGACAGCTTCTCCAATCAACACAGATAATTGATGCACACACACCTCCTAAAGCACACACACACACAACACAACAAAAATAGGCACACACACACACAACCACACGGGCGAACACACAGATTATAGCTTCAGCTTCATTTCAAGATGGATCGCTAGCTTGAGATGGTCTGCTTGGCGCCACAGACACAGGCAGTGTGACCTCTGGACGCGGAGATGAGGCTTAATGGATCTCTCTCTCGGCACAATCCCCGTCCATTCTCAATCTCCCTCAACAGTCAGCCTTCGTCTCTAGAAGACTGCAGCATATTGGAGCACGGAAACAAATGAAAAGTGGATCTCATACACGCAACCTCTGGATGATACGGAGCAAATAATCTTCAGCAACAATAACCAGACACGGAAATGACTGTTGACACAACACGCCATGCTGTTCAGTAGCATTTTCCTTTGAAAATGTCAAAATAAATGACAGGAATTGTCTATGCATTGGGGGGGGGGGGAGATCAAGTACCTCTGTAAATATTCAAATCTAAATTACAGTTGGTTGTTATAGTCGGGTCTTAAAAGCAGGTGGTTGTCAGTCTTGGGGGAGGAGGGACAGGAGTCATGTGTGGATGTAGAGCACCACCTGGTGGCCGTGGCTGGTCACTGAGATGAACAAAGGCAGACAGCGAAGGGAGGATGCGGAAAAGGAACCAGTAGAGAGAGGAGGGGCGGGAATGAGAAAGCGAGAGCAAGAGAGAGAGGGGGAGCGAGAGGGCGAGAGAGCGAGAGGGGCAGAGAGAGAGAGGGGCAGAGAGAGAGAGGGGCAGAGAGAGAGAGCGGCAGAGAGAGAGCGGCAGAGAGAGAGCGGCAGAGAGAGAGAGCGGCAGAGAGAGAGAGAGAGGGGCAGAGCGAGAGAGGGGCAGAGCGAGAGAGGGGCAGAGCGAGAGAGAGAGAGAGAGAGAGAGAGAGAGAGAGAGAGAGAGAGAGAGGGGCAGAGAGATAGAGAGGCAGACAGACACAGAGAAACACAGAGTAGGAGGGCAGCTGAAGGACAGAGGGAGGCTACCTGTTTTGGCTGGTGCTGGCAGTAGGGGCGATGTCAGGGGTCAGGACATACAGGCTGTTGTTCTTGGGCAGGTGTAAACTTCTCAGTGCCGTCTGGAGAGAGAGAGAGACAGACACAGAGCGTATGTGAGTAACACTGAATGGATAGAACTGACTGTAATTCCTTTTGTCATGAAAGCTTGTCCTGAGAGATCTGTTCTAATGGCCGGGTCTCGGGGACACCAGGGTCTCGGGGACACCAGGGACACCAGGGTCTCAGGAACACCAGGGTCTCGGGGACACCAGGGACACCAGGGTCTCAGGGACACCAGGGTCTCTGGGACACCAGGGACCCCAGGGTCTCGGGGACACCAGGGTCTCGGGGACACCAGGGTCTCAGGGACACCAGGGTCTCAGGGACACCAGGGACACCAGGGTCTCAGGGACACCAGGGTCTCAGGGACACCAGGGACACCAGGGTCTCGGGGACACCAGGGACACCAGGGACACCAGGGTCTCAGGAACACCAGGGTCTCGGGGACACCAGGGACACCAGGGTCTCAGGAACACCAGGGTCTCGGGGACACCAGGGACACCAGGGTCTCAGGGACACCAGGGTCTCGGGGACACCAGGGACACCAGGGTCTCGGGGACACCAGGGTCTCGGGGACACCAGGGTCTCAGGGACACCAGGGTCTCGGGGACACCAGGGTCTCAGGGACACCAGGGACACCAGGGTCTCAGGGACACCAGGGACACCAGGGTCTCAGGGACACCAGGGACACCAGGGTCTCAGGGACACCAGGGACACCAGGGTCTCAGGGACACCAGGGACACCAGGGTCTCAGGGACACCAGGGTCTCAGGGACACGGGTGTTTCTGCAGACGTTCCTCTGCTACTCACGCTGTCAGACACGTCTCCACTCTTCCATCCTTTCAGCTGCATCTTAGATACTGGAACCCCCAGCTCTGTCTCCAGGATCTGTTTGATTTCACCTGGAGGGGAGGGGAGGAGGGGAGAGGAGAGAAGGGCAGAAATCTCAGTATACCTGTAGTTTAGCATTTCTCCAGCAGGTGGCAATAACCCACAAGAGTTAAGTCGCCACTTTGCAAAACGCCTGTGTTCACACAACAGAAGTGACAGTCTAGTATCAGTTTGCTTTCTCATTGAACATAAATAAACACAATCACATCCCATCAGTATTCACAGTGACTTAAGCGTACAGACATTTCTGTCGCGGGGCAGAACCTCCCTCCCTCCCCCTCCCTTCCTCCCCCCCTCCCTTCCTCCCTCCCTCCCCCCCTCCCTCCCTCCCTCCCCCTCCCTTCCTCCCCCCCTCCTCACCGACAGTGCTGGCCTCCTCCAGCACCACCTCCACGGTACGCTGTCGGTACTCCACCCTGAAGCTGAGCATGCGGGGCTGGCGCTCCACGATGTGTCGGGACGGGAGGGTGGGGCAGAAGGCTGAGGAGGACGCGGGGGAGGAGGAGGAAGACGAGGAGGAGGGGGGAGGAGCAGGACCCGCCGCCGCAGCGGACGCCGGCTCGGCTGCTTCTGATTGGTTGAGGGGGCTGAAGAGATTGGCCTGGGACACCTCACTGGAGACGAGGGAGACAGAGAGAGACAGAGAGACAGAGAGAGACAGAGAGAGAGAAAGAGAGCAGGCCAGAGGGGACAGGAAGTCAGTCACAACAGGTCAAGAGTCAGAATTAGCAGTCCAGAGGCTAAAATACACTTGCATTGTCTGACTGGGTGAGGAAAACAAAAAACAAAAACATGTTCTCTTTCAATTTTTCGAAAGAGCAGGGGCATCTGACAGCCAGAGATAAAAGATTGTTTAACCCTTGTAACAAAGTGAAGCATTTTCTTTTAACCATTGGGCTGTCTCAGACCCCCCACATTGCAAAGGTTAAAAGAAAATGATTTTTATTTGTTTTTGTATTGGGTAAAATTGGGTAAACACAACGATGGTTCGTTATGAACCTTTGGGTCATGTGACCCGAAGGCAGCACAAGGGTTAATGTAAAAACTTGGAAACGCTTCTACAAAAGCACAAAAATAACTTTATTTGAATTAATTAATAACTAGTGAAAACCTGAACACACAGAGAAAGGTTACTTCCTCCAAGGTTTATGAAAAGTGAAACGTAGAGTACAACCAAACCAATCCTCAAAGCGGCTTCGACAAGATAGGAATGTGACTTATTCCAACAGCTAAAAACCCACACTTGGCATATCCGTACAACAAACAGACCATCAAGACGGTTAGAAATTCAAACCCAACTGCAGTTCTGATAGCATACATCTAGGTGGCAGTATTCCTCTTTATTAACTGGTCGCAGGAAGGCAGAGCGACCAGAGGCCTGGGCCTAAGGATGAGGTAAAGATGCCTACATCCTGGTTCAAACACAATCATTACCCCTGAGGGGTAATGATTGGGGGGGGGGGGGGGGGGGGGGGCAGGATTACAAGTTTATCAGTGAACGATATATAAAAAATAAATGTAATAAGGAAGGAAGGACTGAAGGAAGGAAGGAAAAAACTGAAACAGGCCCCCAGCCTTCCGCTGGCTGATCCTGAGGGCACCTCTTAGGGTTGTTTACTGGGCAGTGCCACCCTACAGGGCAGCCTGCCTGGAGCCTGGCATCTTGTGCCAGACACTCAACGGCCTGCCTGGCAGCAAATGCCCCTGCCAGGCTCCATTCACAGCTCTGTGGGCCTTAAGAACAACCTAACATGTTCTCATACCCGAGGTCTTCACACACTCACCAAATAAAAAACCGTTCAAACAGAACAGGCGTTTGTCCCCCTGGGTTCTGCGTATTCATGAGTGCCCACTGGCCGTTGAGAGAAGGACGACAGCACAATGCCCAGATACAGAGGCTTATTTAGTAACTGTTTTTAGCGCTGCATCTTGGCACATACGCTATAGTCAGTCTTTACACTAACTATTCTTTTTCTTTCTTTCTTTTTTTCCCCCCCACATCGAAACATCAGTTGTATTCACTAGGTTCTATACACGTCGGGCTGTGTGTTGAAAGATACACAACCCTAGACCCTTCTAGTACACACATAAAAGGGGGGGGGGAGGGGGGGGATCAAAACGGACGTTGACAGGCATAGTACACCGTTACGGCTCCTGTCCTGAACTGGGAAGGTTTTGGGGGCCTAAAGGGGACCCCCTGGAGCTGGGTCCTGGGCGTACCTTTGCAAGATGCCGTTCTCCTGGGGAATCGCACTGTTGATGGCAGCCTGGAACAGAGAGACAAACATGATGAGGAGACACAAAGGTTGATGATGACGGTGACAATAAAAGACAAACATTTTACTGTTCATCCATTTATTCACACCCAGTCTCCAAAATCGACTAGGGACAAAGAGACCGTGGTTCTGTTTGAACTGGAAGGAGATGCAATTTGAAGGAAAAGAATGCATTCTTGCAGGCTTCCTTCCATCCCAATCCCTAATCTGACAGCGACTCGATTGGTAAATCCTCAGGAGGAGCAGTGACAACTTATGCTCGTTCATTTATGTTAGATCTGCAATCACCCCACAAGGAAGGAGACAGGAAGGAGACAGGAAGGATCGACATACATTGACATGATTCAAACTAGGAGCTGGACAGCCTGGGCCAGAGGCCAGATGGAATGTTCTGGATGCCATGAGATGCTGTGTGGGCATCCATGCCAGGCAGTCCGTCTGTGACAGAGATAGATCGATTGTATCAACCAATGCACTGTTGACCGGGAATATTCCCGCATTTCTACACAGGTTTAACAGTGTTGTCACTACATTTACATTTAGTCATTTAGCAGACGCTCTTATCCAGAGCGACTTACAGTAAGTACAGGGACATTCCCCCGAGGCAAGTAGGGTGAAGTGCCTTGCCCAAGGACACAACGTCAGTTGGCATGACCGGGAATCGAACTAGCAACCTTCGGATTACTAGCCCGACTCCCTCACCGCTCAGCCACCTGACTCCACTAGTACCAGTGGTGGTTCTAGACCATTTCAACTGGGGGTGGGGGTGGCTGGGGCAAGCTGTGGCCAGTTGTACTGTTAGAAGGGACAGCTACATTAAACATTATGGTTGTCAGGCAAAAGACCATGTTTATAAATATTCTGACTCTACATTTAGGGGGGGCCCCAACCCCCCACCACGCACCATGAGTGAGGCTACTGGGATGAACATGTTTACGTCACTGCAGCCAACAGTGGCAGTAACATAGACTGACTGTCACAGATTCATGGTGCTGAGGTGCGACGAACAGAGAGGGCCAGAGGACAGACAATGCTGGCAGTCAGATGGCTTCCTGTGCTCTTTTGTTGGGGAGCGTGTCAAGTGGACTGCTCTGGAACATGGGGAAATATCCAGCTGGGCTTTTAAAGCATTATACACACACACACAAACACTGCCTCCCCTGTTGTAGGAAAAACACCACGATAAAAGATGAGGTCCAGCATTTTCGTGTTTTTATAAATAAATACGGGTGTGATTTACGGGTAGTTTGCTAAAAATAGCAACAGCTAATAGTGGGTAGCTGGCCAAGCAGTAGTTGTATTTCTTGTATTTCCATTTGTTTTCTCCCCTGGAGGAATTACAAAATGGTGTCAATTCCACAAAACCTGAAATACATGAAGCAAGTTGACTAGATGGTGGATAGTGCAAAACATGCACGTAACAACATTTAAAAGGCCTACATGTTAAACCAAAGAAGCATTTTCAAAAAGTCCCTGTGTGGCACCGGCTTAACTATCCGAGATGTCGTTTTTCAGATTTCGCTCTGAGACACTTGACGTATGTGGGCCCTGTCTGGTCCTGCCTTCTCCCTACACACAAGGCTCTTTTGTCAGCCTCGCTCAGCCCTGGAGGCCGGCGGCACCAGCGGAGGAACTGCAAGTCATCACATTTACAGGTTCACCGGCTAACCGCTGCTTAGGCTTCTGCAGGCCTGCTTTGAGAGGCTGCCAGCCCTCCTGAACGGCAATGCGCTAAAAATAGCAACACCCCCTTCCAAGATAAAAGGTTTCTGTGGTGTGGTGGAAGAGTAGAAAAAAAAAGAAAAAAAAAATAACACTCACCTTAAGGAAAAAAAAAAGACAGAATTCTTATAAATCTTTCTCAAATCTAAACTAATTGGACACATTCTTTACACGCCCATCCAAGAGGCGCAGTACCACCGCAGGGTGTTGTCTTACCCTAACAGACTGAGGGACTCACAAAGGGAGCCCTGCTGACAGATTGGGAACCCCGTTAAGGAGTCAGATAGCTGAGCGGTTAGGGAATCGGGCTAGTAATCTGAAGGTTGCCAGTTCGATTCCCGGCCGTGCAAAATGACGTTGTGTCCTTGAGCAAGGCACTTCACCCTACTTGCCTCGGGGGGAATGTCCCTGCACTTACTGTAAGTCGCTCTGGATAAGAGCGTCTGCTAAATTACTAAATGTAATGTAAATGTAATGTTATCTGTTCCACCGTTACAGAAGCTGCACAGGGATTGGCTGGTCCTTCATTTCACTAATTCTACAAAGTAATTCCTTTAGTTTTGGATGAATATTCATAAGCTTTGACTGTAACCACACTGGTATGATAATTCATAGGTTATATGAACACCTTTTTTTGCTAAGGTCCAATGGACAGAGAGAAGCAGAGTGACCCCTGCAGAAAAATGCAGACTTGACCATCAGTGAATGAATGTGTGACGACTTACATTTCAATTTCACATTTAGCAGACGCTTTTATCCAGAGCGATTTACAGTAAGTACAGGGACATTCCCCCCGAGGTAAGTAGGGTGAAGTGCCTTGCCCAAGGACACAACGTCATTTTGCACAGTCGGAATTGAACCGGCAACCTTTTGAGTAAAAGCCCGATTTCCTAACCGCTCAGCCACCTGACTCCCTTCTTGTCCAAAGCCAAAGAGGTGAGTGACTATAAACTAGACTTACCACCAAGTCCCAGTTGTTGAGCTCTAGAAGGGTTATTGCCTCAGCAATGTTGTCGATTCCAGTGCAAGCCTGGGGAGGACAAACACAGAGAGAAAACAGAACAGGGTCAATGGTGACACAAACAGAACACATCAAAGGGCAGAGAGAGGGTGTTGAAGACATTTTTTAATATTCGAATTAAAGCAGATTATGTGGTTACATACAGGAGTCAATTGTCTTTTCAAACTATTTGCATTTATGTCTACACAACATTCATGGTAAAATGATGAAAAATAGCCTGCTATTGTATTGCAAAACATGAATACAAAACCACTTCAAAACTCAATTGTATTCTGTTGTAAATTGGTAACATTTACTGCACTGATTTCCAAGATTACTATAACATCAGATTACCATCTAGCCTAAAGACTGATTTCTCATTTATTTGATATCAACCTAACACCCAGCTATCAGATTCGTGTTTGATTTTAATTATAGCTACAATCATAACAGACAACCTGAAAACTTGTTTTAATTTACTAACATGGTGACACATCATTGTTGTTCTTTGTTGTTTGGCCTTGTTATTCAACTGCATCAATGCCTTGCTTGAGTGATGTTGATAGCAAGCTAATAAGCTACCTAGCTAGCTAGTGCTAGCTGTATTGTGCCCGACTGTGCTAGCTGGCTAGCCTATCCTTATTTTGGTTAGCTGTGTTCATGAACAAGCTATATCAATAGAGCACAATCATGGTGCTTTTACATACTCAGTTTAACAATACGAATCTTCTGAACCATACTTTAATGATCTCAATTCGGTTGCTAACTACCTAGCCATTTGTTCGTTAATTACATGTACAAGAAAAGTCCAGTTTAGCTGATAAAGCTACGAGCAAGCTAGTGCTAGCAAGCTTGTCAACGATTTAGACTAGCTCTAACTAGTCCTACCCAATTCTACAACACAACATATGGATTTTAAGCAGCGCTAAGATTGAGGGACAACTAAAAGAAGTGTATATGAATGAGCCTTCGCATCAACAAGAATGCAGCGTGTCTTGGTCTGATAATCCCTTACACCAAAATACAAATTCATTCTAGCTAACTATCTAGTTAGCCGCACAGTGTGCAAAACAGTCTTTACCATCCAGTTAAAAGTGCCCGGGACGCCCGCCGGTATACCGGGTTACTTCTTAAAAACTCAAAGTAAATGGCAATTATTAAGGACAATAAGTATTTAATTTAACAATTATCGTTCAGGTCCCACTCGATTGAGTAAACCTGTCTTCCTTACACGGGGCGCTGACCTTTCAAGATGTATAATTCAATTAAAATGACATTTTCCGTCCTGAACTGACCCCGCAGTGTGACAGTCTATAGCAAGCGCGAGACAAAACGAGGGTGCAACATGTACCGATGGCTAGTGAGTTTAGCAAACTTGCGAGCTAATGCCAACTGTTTATTGTGTCAGCTGGTGAGACGCCGCTGTTGACATTAACATTACTAATGAAATTCAGTATGACTGAACAACATCAGCTAGTGAAACCAAATCGAAGTAAAAACCAACCTGAAAGTCAGCCAGAATCATTTCTCTGTCCATGTTGCTGTCGCTATCGGAGGCCATGGCAATGACTGGCTAAACCAACGCTATTCTTCTTCTAACGCTTGCTTTCTCGCCTCACCGTCAGAATGGTGACAAGCTATAGCATAGGTTCTCTTTACGTTTACAAAAACACTTTACACCAAAAGTGACAAAGTGTTGCGGCTTAGAAAATCGCAAATGCCGCACTTTGTACCCTGTTTTTTGACCGTAGTAAAATTTGCTACAATTGTCTTCAATCTCCACTTATTTCTATCAACAGTGTACAGTTATCCCATTGCTTTACGGTAGTCGTAAAGAGTTGAGTCTGTTAACAGCTCATTGGACCAATTGCAGCTGTGAATACTCATGCTCCGAACGGAACCTTCTCTTGATCTGATTTAGCTTAATTCTAACTTGTAACAACGTTTACAAAGTAGGCCATGTCAGTTAACACAGGGTTAGGTTAACAACTCGGCTATATGTTTATACGCATGCATCCAAGAATAAGACCTTAACTCTAAACAGTTACGGGCTATTGGCTTCTTAAAACCCAAGGAAGCTGCATTTTCTGTGTGAAATAATGTAAGATGTCTAAACAGACAGATTACACCTAAAGCCCAAGTAAATGTAGCCTATTAATTTAGCCCAGTTAGGCCTGCAGATGGATGAATCCAGAGGAATCCAATTATCTAGCCTTGAGTAAAGCAGAAGCAGATTCTGTGGGCTGTCATGAGGGACTGACAAATTACAGGTGTACTGTATCTTACTATTTCATAGGTGAAGACGATGCACAGCGCATAACTACCAACAAGTTAGAGATGCAACACTTTGCTACATCTTCAAACTAAATACAGCTCAATCGACCGAATGGGCTGCGAAAAGTCAATGATCCAAAACCGTTGGTCTTCTACACAGCCTGAAGAAAAACATAAGCGACTTCAGATGCAGACAACATCAAATGAATACCTTTTAAAACATGATGTATTTATGTACTGTAGTAAATAACAGGCTAATATATTAGCTGTAGTGTAATCATCGTTAATCCTTGCAGTTTCGTTGCTTCACTAGACCAGGCATTGTCCCTCCCCTCTCCTCTCTCTCTCTCGTCTACTGTAGGCTGTTTCAAAAACCAGTGTGATGTCAAGAAAAGCGCGGAGTTTTGAGACTGACACGAGCGAGCTCAATAAACAATGCTAAGGAGGCCTTGAACCAAACAAAAGTTATCCACGCAAATAGAATATTTTATGACGGTTATTATTATACTACAATCGAAAAAAGACTGTGATGGGGGCTCTTAAAGAGGCGGACCCCAACTCTGAGTTCTTAAGATGAGACGTCAGTTCTTCGGTTGAGACATTCGCGCTGTGCCAATAGTATCACAAGACTGGCTGAACATCAAACTGAAGCATCCATACGTTTATCAACGTTATCTCTATTGTTTTGTTTAGACCGAGGATGGCTGACACCGCGGACCGGCTCAGCAGCGCATCTGCTAGAGGAGAACTCGCAGTTGTGGTGTTCTTATTACAAAACGGAGCAAATGCTAATGCAGTGAATGCTTTCGGCAGGACAGCATTGCAGGTGAGCAGACACAGACATTTTTGGTCATGTTCCCTTTGACAGATAAAGTTAAAGTCTTGAACATGGTCATCCATGGAATAGTTAGGCTATTAGTTACCATTATTTAGAAACTGAACTTGTATTGCCTATTAACGAAAGGAGTAGGCCTAAAACGCAAAGTAAAATTGTATTCGACAGGAATATCTCAGACTAGATATACTAGACACAAGATACACTTTTTTCAGTGTCATAACAGGATCAACCAGAAGCCAATTTAAACTGCAATAATAAAAATTCAAATTTAACAGCATGCTCACCATAACGAATAGTCAGTCAATTTCATTGTATTTGTATGTTGCATGTAATATCCCTGTAGGAATAGTTGTAGTTATAAAATGTCACGACTCAAATGAAATAGATTTGGAGTTGTATTGCCTTTCGTCACATCAGTGAAGTGCATATCAAAGATCATACAGCCTACAGTTAACATCCGAGGATATACCTGAACACCAAAATATGATCAAAGAAAACTGGCGGACTTTCTCACTGGAACCTCAATTTGACTTATGAAAAACGTTCTGTTTACGCAGAATAATTGCACATTATAGATTTATGAGTAGCATTTATGATCATCTCCTCTCTTCCACAGGTGACGAAGCTTGGAAACCCCGGCATCGCAGAGGCGCTGCTAAAGGCCAGCGCAGATCCCAACGCGCGAGACACTATCAAGGGTCTCACCGTCACACACGACGCCGCGAGGGAAGGTCACGCGGACACACTGAGAATTCTGACTGACTATGGCGCAGACGTCAACCTGCTTGATCACGACGGTAACTTGCCGTTACACCTGGCCGCTCGAGAAGGCCATTTGGATGCTGTGAAGCATCTTATTGAGCGCACGACGGACGTCTTTCGGCGCAACCTCCAAGGCCATTCTGCCTATGACTTGGCCGCCATGAACCACAGAGATTTCACTGCACAGTACATAAAGGAGTACATGGACCTAGGACTTTAAACGTTTTTATTCGTTTGCTCTTATATTGATTATCCCAGTGAATATAAAAATAGCGTAAATGTAGCCTATAATTTTGAGCCAACGCTCACAGAGCAGCAGACGAGAAAAGGGAGGAATAGCAAATGAATGTAAAGCCTGAACAGATAATATATAGGCCTACCTCAATATGGTAGATTTATTAATACACACTTTATACTAGCCTCTAAAATTGAATCAGAGACGGGGTAGTTTACACTTCCTTTTTAAATTATTAAGGCCTGAATGAAGGCCTCATCTTGCTTGACTACAATTATCTCAAATGTTGGAATTACATTTGATAGGCCACATGAGGAACATGTTAACATCATTTTAAGACAAGACATTTGAACAATTTGGCACACACTCCTATATACGCGTATACTCGAGCTCTATTTATTTGCCATACCTGACAGCTGTTCGTTTTCTTTTATACTGCACCGATGTGGAGATGCACTTTCTACACGAGAAACATTTATTAACGAGTTGCGTAATGCATTTTTTTCTGTTCACATTTTTACCAAAGGTAGTAACGTATATTTCTAACTGCGTTCATCAGTGGTGTAGCTACTAGCATGCTTGACCTTTACAAATAGCGTACACACAAACATGTCTTACTAACTGACGCTTTTTGAATTCAGGCTATTGATGACCGTATTGTCTATATGCACTCGTTGTGAATAAATACATTAATGATGAATATGCAATACAGCAGCCAGGTGTATTTTGTACTTATAATAGGACATGTTCTATTATACATTATCCAAAGACCAGTTGTGCCAAAATCTAATGTTCATTCACCTATTGAAATCATGTATATTTCTCTCGCTATAAAGTCCCACTCAGGTAGCTATTATAGGCCTACAGGTGTGGAGAGAAAATCTGACCTGTAGGCCTTGGTTCCAAAAATAAATAAAATTAAGTCCTATTATTTCCTCAGAGAAATGTATTTTGCCCTGTGTCCCAATTCGCACGCAACCCCACTGGTGCAACTCCGTAGGGGCTCGAGAGACAGGGCCATGGGTAAAAGATGACAATGTCTCGTTCACCGTCTTGTTTAAAAAAACGATTCCTCCTAACGTTTCTGATAAGGGTTTCTGCATGGTCACCTTATGCCCTATGACTGTGCGATGACGCTATACTCATGAAAAATGAATCACGAGTCAAACTCTTGATCTAAATCAGGAGTTTCGAAATCTGTTCTTTGATTCCACGAAACAAACGACACAGACTTCCATAGCATAGTTTCATTTATTAATTGCCAGTATATTATATGTATACTTACAAAGAACAAAGAAAGTACTCACAGGCACACACATAAACAAACAACCTCGCACATGCAAAGACAAAACGCGCCCGCGCCGCACAGGCCCGTGGGCATCTGCACTTGTTGTAGTCCTTAATGGGGGGAGGGGGGGGTCTATGAATGCTAAGGAATACGCATTTACATTGCTGTGAATCACACGTGTGGACTTGTTTATTACGCCGATATATTATAAATTGCTTCTGGTGGAGTTCATAAACGTTTTAATTATTTCAATTGTCTTTACTATTTTCTTAGTTACCTAAATTAGAATGCTAGACAAACAGGTGAATGATCATCCCATTTCGTTTTTTTACTTTACGGTTAAAGAAAGCTTTACGGTAGAAAGATTTACGGTAATAAAAAATACATCCTACTAGAGAACAGTGAACGAAGTGAGCACCGTGTGGTGGGCCCAGGTGGAAAGCTAGTGGGTGCATTCGATTTAGAACACCAGTTAGTTTACATAACGAGGACGTCCGTGCCAAGGCAACAAAACTCCATAATGACTGGAAAATAAAATATTACAAAACTAACGATACATCTATACTGTGCAAAATCTGAATGATTTACAGCGCTCCCCCCTCCCCCAACAAACACACACACAAAAACACTCAAGGCATGTTTTAAACCTCTTTAAATGTCAGTGAGGGTTAGTCCTCAGCACGAGACACCTTCCGTACGGTGAAGAAGGAGCGCGACTCGCTTCTTTCTTTATAACACAAATACTTGAGAGCCATCTTATTCTTGAACGTTTGTATTTCTTGTGCTTATAGTGACGTTTGATTACACGGTTGCACGTAAGACAATATTTCAAGATGTTCCTGAAATCAACTGTCATTGCAATACCAGTGTAATGTGTGCATGACGTGTATGTATGTGGTGCGGGTGGAATGATAAGGAATGATAATTTCTACACTATCATCTGCACTGTATGCTTAAACCCAACATGACTTGAAGCTGGGATCAGATCCAGTCCCCTGTGCAGCGCAGTACTGTGCCTCACCACTAGATGGCTCCTGTGTGGTTGCAGAGAAGGAAGTGGTATCAACTGAGCCCTTGATGGTTAGCTGAGTGCGAGCACGCACAAACACACACACACACAACACACAACACACACACACACACGCAAATCAAATGTCTCTTGACTACTATACACACATTTATCAGTCTTTATAGTGGATGTGCTGTTTGTAGAACAGTCTCCGTAGCGGAACAGTCTCCGTAGCGGATATCTAAACACCCACAAAGTCCCTCTGGCTGGTGAATGTCTTCCATGGGTCTTCCAGGACACAAAATGTCTCCTCTCTCCCCCCGCTCTCTGGACAAGGCAACAGGGACACCTGGAGGGGAGGGTGGAGCTATGCTCCCTGAGTCCGTTTGTCCACCCTGCCAGGAATACCTCTCTGAACCCGAGTTCTCCAGACCAGCCAACCAGTCAGCCAACCAACCAGTAGCTAGTTGGTGATGTCCAGACCAGCAGCTGTTAAATCAGTTCCTTGACTTGCCCCCCCCACCCCAAAAAAAAATCCCCAGAATTCTGCAGCTCTACTAATCAGCCAACAAGTCAGCACACACCTGGTCAACTAGCCAGCCAGTCGGTCCTGTGAATACCTTCTCCCCAGTCCAGTGAGGGAGAGGGAGTTGTGGATGAAGAGGTGGATGAGGGATGGGGGACTCAGTGACCTAAAACAGATAGTTTGGTCTCACAGGGCCACTAGCATTTAAAGGTTTGGTTGTAGGTAGGAGGGGGGGGGAAGGTGTGCAGTTTGAGTGTGTGTATGTTTGTGTATCAGTTGGACCAGAGCGTCACAGCATCTGGTGTGGGTGTGTGTGTGTGTGTGTTCAGTTGGTTTCGTAGGAGGACAGCAGGGCGGCGTCGACAGGCTCCATGCAGGAGGGGCAGGTGAAGGAGCGCATCAGCCAGTCGTCTATACAGTCCATGTGGTAGATGTGCATGCAGGGAAGGAACCGGATGGGGTCCCCGTACACAAAGTCCATCATACAGATCACACACCTGAGGACAGAGGAGAAGCCTTAAACATTTGTTTAAAGCAGAGCACAATAGAGTGCAGTACAGTATAGCACAACAGAGTACAGTAGAGTCCTCATCCATTACTCATCAATGATGCAAACGTTTTTGGGAAAATATGTTTTGAATCTTTTGAAACGTTTTTTTTTCTCGAAAAGCTTTTGGTAAAAAAATAAAAAGCTACATATTTTTAGAAAACATTTTATCTACCTTTCGAAACTTTTTTTCTAAAATGTTTTCAACCTTTCCAAACTTTTTTCTGGTGCAGGTGTTGTGTAGCCTGGTGCAGGTGTAGCGCAGGTGTAGCGCAGGCGTGGCCGTTCTTACTCACTCTCTGATCTTCTTCTCGGTGACGTGGCGTCCTGGGTCGTACACGCCGCAGGGGAGGTGCTGGATGAGGCCGATGCGCTGGGCGATGCGCACCTGCTCCTCCTCCGTCAGCTGGGTGGCCAAGCGGGCCTGGCTGGGCGTGGGGTGATACACAGGGACGTGACCCTGCTCCTGGAAGGGAGGGACACACAAGAGCCATGGAACATGGGAGTCAGGTGGCTGAGCGGTGAGGGAGTCGGACTAGTAATCCGAAGGTTGCCAGTTCGATTCCCGGTCATGCCAACTGACGTTGTGTCCTTGGGCAAGGCACTTCACCCTACTTGCCTCGGGGGAATGTCCCTGTACTTACTGTAAGTCGCTCTGGATAAGAGTGTCTGCTAAATGACTAAATGTAAATGTAGTGACAACACTGTTAAACCTGTGTAGAAATGCGGGAATATTCCCGGTCAACAGTGCATTGGTTGATACAATCGATCTATCTCTGTCACAGACGGACTGCCTGGCATGGATGCCCACACAGCATCTCATGGCATCCAGAACATTCCATCTGGCCTCTGGCCCAGGCTGTCCAGCTCCTAGTTTGAATCATGTCAATGTATGTCGATCCTTCCTTCCATTTGCATGCATTGTTTTAACCAATGACTGTCAAGAGCGGCAACATGCTAGCAGACAAACTTGGTAGCATGTTTCTGTCTCCTTGCGGCCGCAAGCAATAAAGCCTTCTTGACTTGTTCACCGACTGATCACACACACACACACACACACACACACACACACACACACACACACACACACACACACACACACACACACACACACACACACACACACACACACACACACACACACACACACACACACACACACACACACACACACACACACACACACACACACACACACACACACACACACACACACACACACACACACACACACACACACACACACACACACACACACACACACACACACACACACACACACACACACACACACACACACACACACACACACACACACACACACACACACACACACACACACACACACACACACACACACACACACACACACACACACACACACACACACACACACACACACACACACACACACACACACAGTTAGAGACCTGCACAGTTCACACTTATTCCACATTTTTCTTTTAAACTTATTTCTGGATTGCCCCGTTCCAACACAGTCTCACACCTGTCCATTTACACTAGAACAGTTCTGGTGAAGTGGTGCACCTCTAGCCCAGGGGAGAAGGGCCAAAAGGAATTGAACCAGAGGAAAGATTTGTGTAATCAGCTGTGTGGTAAGCCCTTAGACCAGGTGTGCTTTCATAACTCCCAGCTGACAGGAGGGGGGGGGGGGGGGGGGTGAAGAGCCCAAAAGATGATGATGGATCTCTTGGCCTCAGTGGTGTTTGGGCTCTCCCCCCCAGGGGAGACAGAGAATGTTGTGATATTATTCGGGCGTCTCAGTCATTATCAGAACGCTTGTGAGACTGAGAGTACAGTAGGAAACCTGTTTCACTCTCCATGTGACTCATGAGATGAGAGAGATCCCTCCACCAGGGGGCGGTGTGTGCACAGTCCAGAGATATCCCTCCACCAGGGGGCGGTGTGTGCACAGTCCAGAGTTCTTCCTCGAAACAGACCGGCAGGAAACACAAGACGGAGTGAAAAGCAGGAAACTGAAATTGACAGAACTTCAGAGAGAAAACAGAGGTGTTCTGAATGCAGACTGTTGTAAATGACACAGTGGGATGAACACAAAGAATCTATTGAGCCCTGTATTACATCTGCACACATGTATCCCAGCCCAGAGTAGACAGACAGACAAGTCTGTCGAATTCTTATGTAGGCTCTAGCTGGCTATTTGGATAGCTGACTTGCTGATTGACCTGACTGGCTGACTGACGAGGTGCTGGCTGACCATGTGACTTGTTGGCTGACAAGCCGTTGGCTGTGTAAGTGACCGTTGCTGGTTGGCTTCCTGAAACACAGGAGTCAGCATTTTACAGTATTTTCAGACAGGCCTGTCCAAAATAGACACGGCGACAATAACAGCCTCCAAATGATGCCGTGTGTGTGTGTGTGTGTGTGTGTCTCAACAGCTGTGTTTGACAGGAGAGGTCGTGTTCAGAGGATGCTGTGCAGTAGTCAGCACTCTCTTTGTCTTGACACACACACACACACACACCTGTTTTTTGGAGGTTCATAACTCTCCTGTGAGGGACCAAGAGGACAGGAACGTGACTGCTCCCTCAACACACTCAACACGACATCACCAAAAGGAGTGAGTGCTTTAATGGTGCCGAGATGGAGAGAAGCGAGGGAAAGAGTGAAAGAGAGACTGAAAGTGAGGGATAGAAAGAGAGAGAGAGGGAGGGAGCGGGCCCACTGTGCGCCCCTGTCTCCTGTGCCAACCAGGCAGCCAGCAGCCAAGAACTCAGGCAGACCAAGAGTGTCTGGCAGGCTGAGTTCAAACACACACACACACACACACACCAGATGGGGATGAAAAAGAGCAGCTGACAACCTGAAATACCAGGCCCCAACACACACACACACAGCTGCAGACCCCGAACAGGCAGTGTTAGTATGGTCATGGTTGCCAGAGGGATTGGAGAACCCTCCCCCTCCTGTTCCTGATTGGACGTAAACATCCAAAACACCACCAAACTAGGCCACCAACACACCTCTCTCCTGCAGGGGGCACCTCTCTCCTGCAGGGGCACCTCTCTCCTGCAGGGGGCACCTCTCTCCTGCAGGGGCACCTCTCTCCTGCAGGGGCACCTCTCTCCTGCAGGGGCACCTCTCTCCTGCAGGGGGCACCTCTCTCCTGCAGGGGCACCTCTCTCCTGCAGGGGGCACCTCTCTCCTGCAGGGGCACCTCTCTCCTGCAGGGGGCACCTCTCTCCTACAGGGGCACCTCTCTCCTGCAGGGGGCACCTCTCTCCTACAGGGGCACCTCTCTCCTGCAGGGGCACCTCTCTCCTGCAGGGGCACCTCTCTCCTGCAGGGGGCACCTCTCTCCTGCAGGGGCACCTCTCTCCTGCAGGGGCACCTCTCTCCTGCAGGGGGCACCTCTCTCCTGCAGGGGCACCTCTCTCCTGCAGGGGCACCTCTCTCCTGCAGGGGCACCTCTCTCCTGCAGGGGGCACCTCTCTCCTGCAGGGGCACCTCTCTCCTGCAGGGGGCACCTCTCTCCTGCAGGGGCACCTCTCTCCTGCAGGGGCACCTCTCTCCTGCAGGGGCACCTCTCTCCTGCAGGGGGCACCTCTCTCCTGCAGGGGCACCTCTCTCCTGCAGGGGGCACCTCTCTCCTGCAGGGGGCACCTCTCTCCTACAGGGGCACCTCTCTCCTGCAGGGGGCACCTCTCTCCTGCAGGGGCACCTCTCTCCTACAGGGGGCACCTCTGCAGCTTTCCCCTGGTGGTTTCTGTGACAGGGCAGCCAACGGCCTGCCTCAGAGAGAGAGAGAGGCAGACACCAGAGGTAAGAGAGGCAGGTAGATGTGGTCTGGCATGGCGCCCACCATGTTACCCGTCCCAAAAATAGCAGGGCTTTTGTTCCCGAGGAGGCTGGCGAGTTGGCAGGTCTCAGTGCAGCGCTGGGGAACACCCACAGCAGCATGACTGGGCAGTATTCGGTCTGCCCCGACACTGAAGCCTTCGCCTCGAAACACTAGCTGTCTGTCTGCGTGTCTGTCAGTGTGTGGGGGTCAGCTTGCTGGGTCAGTCTGTCTGCCAGTCGGCCTGTCTGCCAGTCGGCCTGTCTGCCAGTCGGCCTGTCTGCCAGTCGGCCTGTCTGCCAGTCGGCCTGTCTGCCAGTCGGCCTGTCTGCCAGCCTCCTGTCTTGGAGGGGTGCTGTGTCAGGGTGGTAGCCTCCTGTCTTGGAGGGGTGCTGTGTCAGGGTGGGGTGGTAGCCTAGATCTCAGAAGCTAAAATGCCCACCACATGGGTCCAGTTTCCTAGACATGGATTAAGCCTAGTCCTAGACTAAACTTTTTCCAATGGAGATCTTCATTAAATGTTTCTCTTACTTTAGGACGAGGCTTAATCCATGTCTGGGAAACTGGGCCTTGGAGTTGAAATTGTAAGGGAAAACTGCAACAGTAGGAAAACGTACATGGAGTTTTAGTCTAGCCTGTAAGGTCTGTTGTTCCCAGGGTTACCACACTAGTGCTGTGTAATCCACTGGACCAATCCGCTGTGTCGCAACAGCATAGTTAAGGAAGCAGCCCCGACTCACACAGTCTAGAAGCTACACGCCTTATCAACCAGGATCCATGAGTCATTTGGTAGTCGAGGACTAGGATTAGAGTAATCTGTATCTGGAGCAGACAGGCCTATCTGAGGTTTAGACGTCCCGGGGATGAGGCGGGGGGGAGACCACTCGACAGGTGCCTCCTGTCGTCACCGTGGTAACGTGGTGAGAACCATCTAAACGATATGTGAAGTTAGCCTCTGGACATCATCCTCCAGCAGCTTGAGTTCTCTGCCTTTCTCTGCCTCTCTCTCTCTGCCTCTCTCTCTCTGCCTCTCTCTCTCTGCCTCTCTCTCTCTGCCTCTCTCTCTCTGCCTCTCTCTCTATGCCTCTCTCTCTATGCCTCTCTCTCTATGCCTCTCTCTCTATGCCTCTCTCTCATTTCAGTCCTCCCTCCCTTGTTCACCCCTCTGTCCTCCCCGGGTCTGGAGAGCAAACCAACTTCTCCTCTGTTTGCAAATGATCTTGCTGGGCTGGTTTAAAACAAACTGCTGACAGCACCAAGCTGTCTGTAAGTGTGTTGACAAGTGTGTGGTGTGGTTTGTGTGTGTGTGTGTGTGTGATCTTGTCCCTATTGTTCCCCCTCAGTTGGCAGACACCTCTGGTGAGAGATTTACTGCATTCTCTCTAGTCCAGAGCTGGGAGTCTTAGATCATTCTCTTCCTACAGGCCAGCCACACTCACACAGGCTTTTCATGTCTGCAAGGTGTATTCAGCACCCAGTGAGGTCAGGCCATTAAGCAAGCTGACAGCAGGATAATGGTCTTTGTGCCAGACTGAATGTGATCAATAAACAGTCCCTGGTCATCTGGACCTGCCATGAAAGAGCCAAGCTGAGCCGAGCCAGACTAGCCGAGAGACACTAGACCAGAGGCTGTGGCTGTATGGTAAACAACAGCTATAAATCTCACACACCAGCGCCAATCCAGTCGTCAGTGAGGGATGCCATGACACATGCTGGGGTGTGTGTGGTGTGTGTGTGTGTCCACACACACCCCCATGTCTCCCACGGACACACACACACACACACACACACACACACACACACACACACACACACACACACACACACACACACACACACACACACACACACACACACACACACACACACACACACACACACACACACACACACACACACACACACACACACACACACACACACACACACACACACACACACACACACACACACACACACACACACACACACACACACACACACACACACACACACACACACACACACACACACACACACACACACACACACACACACACACACACACACACACACACACACACACACACACACACACACACACACACACACACACACACACACACACACACACACACACACACACACACACACACACACACACACACACACACACACACACACACACACACACACACACACACACACACACACACACACACACACACACCTCCACTCACAGCAGCACACACACACTGAAACACTGTGCCCATCTCTTCATACCCAGTCACACTGGTGTGAGTCAGCATTTTCACCAGCTGCTTTCCAAATTAACACTCGCGTGGTGCACACACACCTCCCCTTCCTCTCTAATACCAGCAGAGCTGATTACAGTAAAATAGCAACTCCTTCCTTCCTCTGCTCGCAATGTGATGAGGAGGTGCTACAGAGAGAACACACATACACACTTTCCTCCCATTAAGCCTATCAGCCACCCTTCAAAACAAAATGGCAGCACCAGACTCTTATTCCCTAGCCTGCTTAATATTGTTGATTCACACTTTGCGAGTCACATGCGATTTCAAGGGAAAAGAAGAAGCTATCTGACTGCCCTCCACAATGCCCCGAACCCAAGACTTCACATGCTCCAGAGTTGCGAGATTCAACTCTGTCATGTTGAAGAGTGCTCGTGTGGCCTGGCTCTGTGCAGGCTGGAGACAGATGAACCCTTTAACCCTCTTCAGCTGCTGAGCAGGAGGGAGTGGCGAGTGCAGCCTGGGCCTTCAGCGTACAGGTAACAGCCACGGGTCCCTGAACACCTGATCTGATGTAGCTGACAGGACCGTACAGAACGTACCCCAGCTGGCCTCGCACAGCTGCTGCTGGGAAACCTGATTCCCACTGCAGGAATCTCTACTTACCTAAAACTGGACTCGGATGAGTACACAAAAACAGCAGAAAAGACACGTGTGTCTCCTCACTGTGTGGTCAGTAAACATTGAAAGTCCAAACATCGTGCGTAGGTAGTGAGGACGGAAGGGATAATGTCAACAAAACCTCAACCTCTCTCCCAGGTGTTTCTGACAGTGGGACTCTGAGGTGGGCTGCAGCTCTGACTTGACAGAAATTGCTGTCTCCTTCACTGACCGGGCGGAATGCATGCAACGTCATCTGGTTATCCGCTTGATAACTTCACTGTTATCTGCTTGATAACTTCACTGATAACTTCACTGTTATCTGCTTGATAACTTCAGTTATCTGCTTGATAACTTCACTGTTATCTGTGAGGTGACTTGGTAGTCTGGAGGTTCTGTGTTTGTGATTAAGGTGCCACAAAAGGTCAACGACCTGACCGACAGAACATTTCTTACAGAAGGTAGAAGGTTTAAGTTACTGCTGGTGGATAACTGTTTGGTAGGTATAACTACAGGCTGATTCCTACAGAAACCAAAAATTATATAAGAAACATTATATAAGGAAATTTGAGCTCCTAGCCAGTTGTGAGAGAGTAGCAAAGTCAAAACCTTCAACACCTGCTTTCACCAAAGACTCTTATCTTAGATCTGCAGATAGGGCTTAACCTAGACTGTGCCATCCATTTACATGTCATAGGCAGTGGAGTGCAAGGTTAGACTGCATGTGACCTCAGTAGTCTGGTTGCGAGCCAACTCGACCAAACTAGGGGATTTGAGACCTCCTGCCTTTGCTGTATCTAGCAATTGTTTGAACTAAGAACTCACGAACAAGTTCTCTCCTCGGGTGAATTTAGGGGTTAGACAAACTGTTTGGCCTGCCTACTGTAAAACTGTGGACCTACATGAAATATGTCAACAATGTCCATATTCCACACAGAAGGTTGACATTGTTGACAAGGATCCAACATTCCATTACATGACTACATTTGGTTAGGGCACAGATTGGAACAAGAATAAATCCCTAGATATGGCTTGAATATGACCTGTGTTCCAAGTCAGGTGGCTGAGCGGTTAGGGAATCAGGCTAGTAATCTGAAGGTTGCCAGTTCGATTCCCAGCTGTGTCAAATGACGTTGTGTCCTTGGGCAAGACACTTCACCCTACTTGCCTCGGGGAATGTCACTGTACTTACTGTAAGTCGCTCTGGATAAAAGCGTCTGCTAAATGACTATATGTAAATGTAAGTCTTAGTTCTACCAGGAAGACTTGGCGCTTTCGACGTCTGAGTTTGGGCCAACACTGACTTGTTTCACTAGAGTGTGATGTATTCTGAAGGCCACATCTCGATGGTGATGAAGCCCAGAGCTGGCTCAAAACAAAAGCTAGTTTCCCAACACAGGATGGATGAAGCACGTAAACTTGTCGTGACACGTTTAAAGTTTCGGTGAACTTGTGTGGAAATATATGGGCCACTGGTGGCTTTTAATGTATGTAAACAAAGCCGGGAGGACTATGTTGCAACATTGGAATAATGGAATCATATCTAATCAACTAACCGCTTAGACAAGGTTGAAATACATTGTAAAAACTACGTGTCAATCTATAAAAGCGTAATGGTAATTTCTGTAGTGGCTTCCCTGGGCATGACATTTGATCGGGGCCAGTTTCGCCACGTTAAACCCAAGTTGTAAGTCTAGTTGTCTGTGGAACCTGACAAATAGCTAGCGTTTTAGTCTAGTTCGCTGCTAACTGAAACATACAGCAAGCTGTGCATGATGGCCTAGCTAGATGGCTTGTTTTGTTTATCTATAAGTAGCCAGTTATCAAGCTAGGCTAACTAACTGGAAAAAACCTTTTGACCTACCTGGTACGGGGGAGGAGGTTCCTGATCAGGGTCGGTCCCATCACCATAGCTAGCCCTGTCCGACTGAGATTCGTGCAGCAATGAGATATCGTCCGAGGTAGGAGATTTCAGACAATTTCCCATCTCTTCAAACTCCTTCCCTTGTCCGTGTCGCTTTGCTACGTCTATGGCACACTCTCCTCAATCTTCCAGTGTATAATTACACAATGTTAAATCAGTCTTTTTGATGCCCGCACATTTTAAAACGTATCACAACCCACGAGAGCTGTTAAGCAAAAACAAAACAGCTCTCGCCAGTCGCCACACAAAGAACAGCCTTTCAGAGGGACTTTCCAGCCCCGATCACCGACGCTAGGAAGGTGATGTAGCAACACCAAACTCCGCCCCCAGACAAGACAACCAATGCCCTTCAGTCTCCACTGAGGATGTTCTCCGCTTCCACCAATAGGATGACTGTCCACATTACTGTTTGCAAAACATAAACACATAGCTATAGATTGATCGTTTAAGATAATTTCACTGTATCTGACGACAAGGTTGTAAACAGACCTCGAAGTAGGAAAATAACACAGCAAACGCATTCAGTCACACCATGAAATACCGTTTTTTTCTTCCACTTGTAGAATGCATGTAACTGTACGCTTATAATTTCCTACACCTATTGAAATGTACACGAGTCCAAAGGCACATTATTATATGAAAAAAATAAAACAGTTGTGTTGAGTTACTTCTTTGATCGTTTAATCTTAAATTACAAAACCAACATTCAGAGTATGTACAGGAATGTCAATCTGCTCAAAAGTAGCCATGCCCCACAGAATGCTGACCTTAATATCACAGTGCTAATAAAGTTGTGTTTGGAATCTTTAAATCAGTAAACCCAGGAAAGTAACAAGACAAAATAAGAACAGTGATTATATTATCCCAAAACCATCTTCCAAATGGAGCATTTTTTACACATTCCTCCACCATGTAAAATAATCTTTATTGTAGACTCTGTGTCACTGGTTGTATCCTAACCTGAACCAATACACTTTCCTCTATAATCTTCGAATAAATCACGAGAGGACTAATTCAAACATTAAGTTTGATACACCATCCTACTGTTTGAATAGACAAACGCCTGCTGTCAACTTCATATATTAACTAACAACTAACAATTGATTAACAACATAAGGCCTGTTACTTTTTATTACAAACAGCACTGGTCATATACAGATGATTGAATAACGATCTATACTAGCGTCATTCATGATCATGACTATGTACCGCAGGTGTGTCTAGTGTGGTTCAAGCCCAGCATTGCCGAGGCTGGTGTAGCAGTGTGTATAGTTTGGGAAGCTCTAGGGGTTGTTGAAGCTTCACTCTCTAAAGATGGTCCTGGCAGCCAGCCAAAACTTCCTGCGTCCTCATCAAAGACCTGCTTGTTTGTTTCAAGCTCAAGTACTGTTGGAGTCTGTCCACAGCGGGAGAAGAAGAGGGATTCTGCCTTTCTAAAAGACACGTTCATCTGTCCACTTAAAACGGGACAATTTTGTAAAAAGGCGCTTTTCGCAGTTAATAAATAAACACGCTAAAATAACCCCTGCTTCACACACGCGCAGACAAGCACGCAGACACACACACACAGTGGCACACGCACTCAAAAACAAATGCAACCTACATGTTGCAATAGGAATGCAAATTTCTTCAGAGGCATTTGAACTGTTTAAGACAATCTAATTAGTGTCATGTGCACCTATTGCAGAAGGTTCAGAGAGAAGGAAGAGACATTAATGAAAAAAGAATAACAGATAGAGAACAGAATCACATTTACCAATGGTAGAGCCGCATGGCGCAACAAGCCAATCAGAGAGACCGGGGAGGGAGCTCAGAGATCCCATGGAGAGTGATAAACCAGTCAGATGCGGCCTGGTAGGCCTGGGTCAAACGACATTCCATTACCAAGAATCTGTACCGTGTTCGATTTCGTTCACCCAGTACAGACTTCAGAAAAGTTACATATTTGATGAATGTATTTGACCCAGGCCAGTGACAGTCATTAAAAATACAATACAATTATTTGCTTTAGAGATTCTGCATAAAGAGAAGCCTGGGTATATACTGGTAGCCAACCATGTCGACCAAGACCATGTCAATAGTGTATCAGTCCTGTTTATCAGGGGTGAAGAAGATGGTCTAGGTAGGAGCTTGTTTTCTGTTCAGTCAGGCGACCGCTGAAGGTTGAACGTTGTGAGGGCGAAGTGGTACTTTGGCTCTGATTGGCCCATCCCAAGCAGCGCTGGCCTAAGCAGTGCATTGTGGGATGGCAGGAAGTTGGCCCTTGGTCTGGTCTCCTCCCATTGGCTAAGGGCTGGAGGGCAGGTGGAGGCCGTTTTCAGTAGAGGCCTTGGCTTTGTGGAGAGCAGCCTGGATGCGGAAGTGAGTTCGTGATTCCATTGAGTAGTTCTTGTAATTCTGCCTGTAAACACCAAAGGAGCAAAGCAGAGCCTTGTGAACACAAGACAGTACAGCATCTGCAAGATGTACTCCAGAAGAGCTTGCACACCTAGTACCTACACCGCAACATCCTGTGGGTTCAGATCAAATTCATTCAAATGTGTTCGGCTATAGTTCCAAACTACGGTCAGCGTGATTTTAAGTGTGAAGCCTGGTTGGATATACTAGGCTACGAGGTGAACCCCCTCCCTGCTCACTTGGCCGTCTCCAGTAGTTTGACGCCCTCCTCCTTCCTGCCTTGCTCCAGGCACAGCAGGCCGTGTTCCAGCAGTGCGTTGGGAACCAGGTAGTGGTCATACTTGATCTGAGACTCGCTGAGACGGACAAAACAACACAGGTCGGGTCAGTGACCGCTCGGTCGCCAGGGTTACACGTGCACAGGGGCAGCTGGTTGGTTTGCGTGAGAGAGAGAGTGGAGAATGTGTGCACAGTGTGTTTATGTATGTGTGTGTGTGTGTGTGTGTGTGTGTGTGCGTGTGTGGGTGTGTGTGTGCGTGTGTGTGTGTATGTGTGTGTGTGTGTGTATGTGTGCGTGTGCGTGTGTGTGTGTGTGTGTGTATGTGTGTGTGTGTGTATGTGTGCGTGTGTGTGTGCGTGTGTGTGTGTGTGTGTGTGCGTGTGTGCGTGTGTGTGTGTGCGTGTGTGTGTGTGTCTTACTTGCAGAGCACGAGGGTAAAGTAATGCTCCGCCTCGTCCTGGTGTCCCAGGTGCTTGAGACAAAGGCCCTTCAGCAGGCTCACGAGACACTGGTCGTCTATGGAGAACTCTGTCTCTGAGGAACACACACACAGACATACACATATGTTTTACGAGACAGCACAACAACATATTAAAAAAACAAACAATACAGTCGGTTCCGCCGATACAAACGATAAGTAACGTGCAGCTAAGTGCTGAGCAAGGTGGCCTTGGATGAAGTGATGGTGAGGTGGAGCCTGGTAGTGATTCTAGGCTCAGCGTAGTGGAAGTTATTTACTTGGGCCACAGTCCAGTTTGCTCTGCGCCTCGTCCAGGGTTTTCAGCATGCCCTCCGTCAGGTCTTTGTGCTTGCCGATGACCGTGTATCCATTCCAGATGTACATCATCTCCTGCACAGACACACCCCAGACACAACACCATGGTAACCCTTAACACCATGGTAACCCCTTTCACAACAGTCTGGGTCCCTCAGGGCTTCTGCAGTCAGTCTGAGTGAAAACAGATCCCTCAGCTTAAAAGTGCTGCTTGTTTACATTTACATTTACATTTAGTCATTTAGCAGATGCTCTTATCCAGAGCGACTTACAGTAAGTACAGGGACATTCCCCCGAGGCAAGTAGGGTGAAGTGCCTTGCCCAAGGACACAACGTCAGTTGGCACGGCCGGGAATCGAACTGGCAACCTTCGGATTACTAGCCCGATTCCCTCACCGCTCAGCCTGACTCCCTTAGGCCAATGGTTGTTACAACCACTACAAATACACTGTAACGTGTAGACGAACCTGTCAAGAGCACGTGGATTAACAGTGACAGTCACACAGTTTCAAACCCTCATGTTGGATCGGAAAAGTCTTTGTGGCGCCGTGGTACCGTGTGACGTACTGACCAGGGGCGGGGCTGGGACAGCGATGGGGCTCTCTGACAAGTAGCGACGAGCCTTTCTGATCGCAAACTTCTCCGTGGGTAAAGACTTGCCCGCTATCTTCTGCTTCAGCCCATGGACCTGCCTGCAATAAAAGTATAGTTTAGTATTGTATAATAATACAAATAGTACATGCTACATACAGTACATGATATATACACTTATGGTAAATGCAGTAAATCCAGGTGTAGTTTCCCCTTGTCACCTGAAGAGGGCGACTTCACTCTCCCCAAACGGCTGGCACTCCTCCTTGCTGAGCATGCTGAGATAGGCACCCTTCATGTAGGCATATGTAGCCTAGCGAAAGACACACACACACACACGCCAGGTGTTACCAGTGTAAGCATTATTTAACACCTCAAGAGACAACGTGGCATATCACACACTATAAATCACGAAAGCTGTAATTAGCCGAGGGGATGTGATGACACTTCTACAGCAGAGCAGTGACATCTTTTCCAGAGAATAATAACTCATCACCTAGTCAACCATAAACAGGATCCTAGCAGAATAACGTTAAATAATATGTCAATCCAACAGTAACAAAAGCTTGGAACAGCTTGATCTAAAAGTATATCTATGTGAACTAGTTTGGCTCAGGATCATTTAGATAATGTCTGTGTTGCATTGTTGTGTATTAAGCTTGTGTTCCCTCTCCAGCTAGGATCTGTGCATGACACTCCACCCCTTTTAACTTCATGAGTGTTTCTGAGACGTTGTGCCCTACATCAGCACCACAAGCACAAATGTCAGGAAGTGATCAAGCCACAGGAAGTTATAAACAACAGGAAGCCATCATGCCATAGAAAGTTAGAGGAAGTTATTGAGTCCACCACCCCTCCACCCCCCCTCCCATCCGACCTTGGACCAGGTGTTTTCCTTGCTGAGCAGGTCAGCGTAGAAGTAGGCCATCTTCCAGTGCCTCTTGTAGGTGAAGCACCACATCAGCTCCCAGTAGCACATGTGGTGGAACTGTTTCCACTCCTGCTGTGCCTCGCAGCACTCCTCGAAGCGGGCTATAGCCTGGTACACACACACACACATGTACACACACACACAAGTACACACACGCAGACCCACATACATGCAATCCCACACATACAGACACAAATGCACACAGACACACACACACACAAATGAATGATTTGATGAATGAGTGAATTCCTAAAAGAAAGGATGGACAGGTGTATCAACGAACTCACAGCATCCAGGTTTCCTTTGATCTCCTCTATCCGACCAGCGAAGAACAAGAAGATGGATCCCTGGAAACAACATCCCATCATAAACACATCCTTCGACCTATGACACCAACACTCGTAGCTCCACTCGGATCCCGGATGTGCAGACTCACCGTGGGGTACTGTTTGAGGTACGGCTGCAGGAGCTTCTCTGCATCGCCCACGTCCCCCTCCCCCGTACCTGCATCACCACACCAGCACACACAGGTTAGTCACTCTGCATTCACCTGTACACTGTGTGTCTGTCTATCAATCGGTCAGCCAGTCAGTCAGTCAGCTGGTCAGCCAGTCAGCCAGCCAGTCAGTGACTCACCCAGGATGAAGCTCATGAAGGTGTGGTAGCAGAGCAGCAGCATGTTACACAGGAACGACCTGAAGGTGTGCTCTGTCAGACCCTCCTGGAGCTGCTGCAGACCAAACTCCTGCACACACACGCACACACACAGGGACACACACTCATTAGTCATAATGACCACTGATACACAACCCTTCATCATCAGAGCCCCTGTTTTGATGCCCAGACTCAGGCCCAACACCACCAGGAAGCGCCCCTCACCTTGTTCCCAGAGAAACCCACAAACTCCAGCAGTCTGAGGGTGCGTGTGGGCAGCATGGAGATCATCTGCATCCAGAGGCAAGAAGGAAACAAAAAGAGACATTGAGAATCCTTTATACTCATATACAGTCTAGTGTCATGCGCTTGCACCTTTAATGTGATAAATGGAGTATTAAAGTTGAGGTTAATCCAATATTTTGCCCATCCTGTAGCTCCACCAGGAACAAGAAGAACTACAAACATGGTGGCTAGTAAGCAGCCCTCTCACCAGGTTAAAGGCTCCAACACCGAGCTTGACCCCGCCCTCAAAATGTCCGTGGTTATCACCATGGACATAACTGGAGGACTGGAGCACTGTGTGAAGTTCTCTGGAAGACAGACGAGAGAGAGAGAGAGAGAGAGAGAGAGAGAGAGAGAGAGAGAGAGAGAGAGAGAGAGAGAGAGAGAGGTAGAGAGAGAAAGGTAGAGAGAGGGAGAGAGAGAGGTAGAGAGAGAGAGGTAGAGAGAGAGGTAGAGAGAGAAAGGGAGAGAGAGAGGGAGAGAGAGAGGTAGAGAGAGAGAGGTAGAGAGAGAAAGGTAGAGAAAGAGGGAGAGAGAGGTAGAGAGAGAGAGGTAGAGAGAGAGGGAGAGAGAGAGAGAGATGGGAGGTTTAGCTTTCTCATTTTAGTGACTTGGGTTTTGGTGTTCGGAGAGTGGAAGTATGTGTGCATGTGTGGGAGGGGGGCTACAAAACATACTTATATGTCTGGTAGCTGTTCCTGACTTTAATTCCTCCTTTGATGAAGCTGATCATGTTTTCATCCTGCACAGAGAGAGGAGGATTAGGGAGGGGTGGTGGGTGCGGAGCAGGCCATGGGCCAGCATGGGACACCAGTTGGTTGAGGGAGATAGAGAGACTCAGGTTTACCTGAAGGAAGGTGAGGGCTGCCCTCTGCAGGAGACACTCTGCGTAGCACACCTCAGCATGCAGCTCCTCTGAGGGACAGGTCAGACACTGTTACACACACACACACACACACTCTGCGTAGCACACCTCAGCATGCAGCTTCTCTGAGGGAGACGCATCCAACAGGTCATACACTGTTACAGATCTAGCTTTGATTGTATACACACACACACAGACACGTATCCACATGCAGACACACACTCACACACACCCTGATCTTGTTCGGATGCTACTGACCTTCTGTGAAGTTGCGGTTGGAGAAGGTTGACTTTTTGCGGAATCTACGAGAGGGAACATACGATCGAAAAATCGATCACAGATACAAGCTGTGTGAAACCAGCCCAGCCCAGCAATCTGTCAGCATGCCGCCTGAACAAGCCGTCACTGAGCGTCCCATGAAAACAGGGTTGGAGCTGGTTTGTGTGTGTGTGTGAAAACTAATGTGGCATTTTCACCCCCCAGTACCACGGCCCGCCGGCTGTTACAGGGCTGCTCTGAAATTCCTCTGGCTGGTGAGACTCGGGCGGTGTCGGATGATGTCACAAGAAAACCAGAAACATGAATCGATTCATTCGGCTCTACTCTGTCGCCATGGTAACGGTTGGATCCGTGGGCGGCGGCGGGCCTGTGCAAGCCTCACACCGGCATGGAGTGTGTGTGTCTGTGTGCTGGATGTGTGAGGGGGGGGTGCGGGGGTGGAACCGACATGCTTCTACGTGTGGACCAAAACATCTACCTTTAGACCAAAGAGGAACACCCCATCATGGTTGATATATGAACTTTTTCAAAGTGAAGCAATGACTGTGATGCATCTCAGAGCGTCATGTCACACCTCTGACACACAGCCTGGGCCTCCTTCATGGTGTTTCCTGCTGCCAGGATATGTTCCGGGTCAAAGGTCATCATGGCCTGCATCTCCAGGATCGTAGCGTAGGTGAGCGCGTGGTACATACTGTCTTTGATCCTGAGAACGAAAGGTAAGGAAGGGATGACAAGAAGGAAACAGAGAGGTAAAAAAAAAAGACTTTCGGCTATTTAAAGGCTATTTATAGCTGCCATTGTTGTTTAAAAATCCTGCCCTGTCACTCAGACGACAGGACGCTGTCACGTTGAGAACAAACGATGAGTCAGGAACAGCTCAGGTTGGTTTTAGAAATATTACATCCGTAGACCTACCGAGCATTGTTTGATTTATGTCTCTCTACCACTCGGATACCACACACACACACACACATCCAATTACCGCACCGTACAGAGGCAAACATAAATACCGTCACTGTACACATAAGCCGTATGTCACACATATGCACACACGTAAGCAAGAATGTGCGGTGGCAAACACGCTCACACACACACGCTCACACACACACACGCTCACGCACACACACGCTCACACACACACGCTCTCACACACACACACGCTCTCACACACACACACACACACACACGCTCACACACACACACTCACACCCACGCTCACACACACACACACACACGCTCACACAACCACAAAACACAAACACACGCTCATACACACACACACACGCTCACACAACCACAAAACACACACACACGCTCACACACACCTACACACACACACACACACACACACACACACACACACACTCTCGGTTGCTGTAGTGACAGACAGGGGGGCTTCTCCACGTCACAGAGCTGGTGCAGCAACATTCCACCAAGCTGCTTCTCTGGCCTGACTGGTTTCCGGAACGTTCCACGGGTCCGGCCTAGCGAGCGACCACGGGACGGGCAGACACGTCGGGGTAGAGATGCAGGAGAGCCCAGAGGAATGTGGCGTGTCAACATTAATGACGCGACGCTGCTATTCAGCCCTGCTGGGCCCATGTGGCATCTCTGAGCACACATTGTCCCTTAACAGAGATCTCCACAAAACCCTGAGGCTGTCTGCCGTACAGGAGAGCTAGCCACATGTGCCAGCATAGCTTTTAGTTTGACAGACAGACGCACACAGCAGCGATAACAGTTATGGGTCACAGCTACACCACTGCATGGCTACAGAAAAGTCTCTCCAAGAGGGAATCTTGTTTGTGTGGATATGGATGGAAGGACCCGACCATCAGAAATGCTGACAGACAGACAGACAGACTGACAGACTGACAGAACAGCGGCTAGAGAGACAGCAGAGTGGGAGGTTGGCAGAACAGCCGGTGATCTGTCTGAACGACAGAAGCATCTCTCACGGTGACTCTGCTCGACGTGAGGGCAGGACGCAGCCTAGGTGGGGGGGGTCAGAGGTCGGGCGATGGTTGAGGTCTCATGACATCATCGGGAGAAAGGAAAAGTAACAAGCAGAGACATTACTATTTCATTTGTTTCTCTGATTTATATTTTAAAATGTAGGACTGGATATGACCCAGCACTATTCTGGAAGGAAGACAAGATGGTATTTCTGAACAGTGGCAGGTTTATTGTGTGTGTGTGTGTGTGTGCGTGCGTGTGTGTGTGAGGAGGGGGGTTACTCCAGCCCGATGACTGAAGGCCAAGTCGCGTTGTAGTGTTGTAACAAGCACAGTTTATGGCCCTGAAGGACGCTTGCAGGGTTGTGTATGTGTCTGAGTCCTATGCTAGGCTTTGGCAGTGTGTATGATTCAGTGTTGGCTGTTTTGGGGGAGGAGGGAGAGAGAGAGAGAGAGACAGAGAGAGAGAGAGAGAGAGAGAGAGAGAGAGAGAGAGAGAGCTGCTGCAGAGTGTTCCTGTACCTGGTTCAGCATGCTGCGTCAGAACAGCAGAGCTGGAGGGAGGGAGGGAGGGAGGGAGGGAGGGTAAAGAGAAAGTGGGGAGTCAGGAGGTGCGTGAGGAGGACAAACGGAGACAAAGGAAGAAGGTGAAAGAGCAAATAAATAAGAAGGAGAGAGGGAGGGAGAGACAGAGAGAGAGGGAGGGAGAGACAGAGAGAGAGAGAGAGAGAGAGAGAGAGAGAGAGAGAGAGAGAGAGAGAGAGAGAGAGAGAGAAGGACGGAAGGGAGAAAGAAAGAAGAGGTCTCTTCCTTGCTGAATCCCCTGGTTATCGGTGTGTTATGTAACTGGGTTAAGTGTCGGGCCTGTGTAGCCCGACACCTCTTAGTGACGCCCCTAAAGCACCACAGCAGGAAGACTCGACGACAGCAGCTTACAGCCAGAGAACAAAACACTAGAGACGCCAGAGGAAGGTTTTGTTCACCTCAAACATGGCCCACCTCTGTTTAACCCTCGTGCTGCCTTCGGGTCACATGACCCAAAGGTTCATAACGAACAATCGTTGTGTTTACCCAATTTTACCCAATACAAAAACAAATACAAATAATTTTCTTTTAACCATTCCAATGTGGGGGGTCTGAGACAGCCCGACAGTTAAAAGAAAATGCTTCACTTTGTTTTTGTATGAGGTAAATTTGTCTCAATACGACGGTGGGTCACAATGACTGATGGGTCAGAATGACCCGAAGATAACACAAGGGTTAAACTACAGTTCCCAGAATCCCCCCTGAGCCCCAGGAGGCTGACAGGAAGTCTATAGCCTCAGGTGTCAGGACGGAGCCAGAGGGGGCGTGGCTTGGGAAGATTGAGGCAGATTAGAGCAGGCTTCTGAGAGCTGGATCTCCTTCAGTTCACACCGGGCGTGTCAGCCACGTAGCCTAGGCCACAGCAGGGATGTCGACAGTCTGAAGCCTGCAGCCTGGAACTTCCTCCGTCAAGGTGTTTAAACACGTTGCGCAACCAGGATCAAGGATTTCGTCCTGCATGTTTGAAGTGGGTTTAACCAGTGACAGACCAATCACAAGTGGGGGTGGGGTTAAACGATACTATTATGACCACCAGATTATAATATCAGAGCTGGTTGCATAATTGCCCACAAAAACAGGGCCAGAAAAACAATTCAAAACTTTGTTTTAAATGAGACCTAATAGGAGGGATTAAATGGAAACATTTTACAGTTACTTATCCCTTAAACTGAGTTAGGGGCAGGGATAGTGTACACACACACACACACACAAGGAGGAGGTTAAATTAGGGCTAGGGAGTGGCCTGGCTAACACCCCAGGAGATATTGAAGGGACAGAATGGTGAATACGACCATGACGACAAAGGAGAGAGAGAGAGAGCAGGTGTTGCAGGAGTGAAAGAGCAGGTGACAAAAGGTAATCAGAGAAAGGTGTGTGGGTGCTCCACAATCTGCTGAATAACCGTGTTTCTGGTGTTCATGGTTACGTTAGCGGCTCGTTAGAGTATAGAGTATGCAAAGATTCCAAAGACTTAAACAAGCTTAACTTAAACCGATCTGTAATAGGTGCACTCGCCTGTAAAGGGATGCATACATTTTTTTTTAAACAGAGGTTGTAGAGTCTACAGACCGGCCTCTCATGGAAGAAATACTGATCCCAAACCTGTTCAGTCTGGCTGTCCATGCTCTGCTTTTCTACAACGAAAGGCAAAACTGACCCGAGATCAGCTTCCCTCAGACCCCAGGACTGGTTCCTGGGGGGGGTTCGGTCTCACCTGCAGCGTAACATGTCCTGTGCTTCCTCAAAGTGGTTCCTGAGGAACAGGTCCAGAGCGACCATGCAGTCCGCCAGGGCCAGGGACAGGTCCGACCTGGGGGAGCTGGAGGGGACAAGGGCTGGGTTACTCTGTGCATCTTGATTACTCTGTGAGGTGAACACAATATATTTTGAGACAAAGACAGAGAACAGGAAAGGTAGAGAGAGAGAGAGAGAGAGAGAGAGAGAGAGAGAGAGAGAGAGAGAGAGAGAGAGAGAGAGAGAGAGAGAGAGAGAGAGAGAGAGAGAGAGAGACAGAGATTGAGAGAGAGAGAGATTGAGAGAGAGAGAGATTGAGAGAGCGAGAGAAGACAGAAACAATATTTATGTTACTTGCTCTTTGTGAGTTGAATAAGGCAACCTATCACCTTCACTTTATTCAAGTTCAAGTGTTTGTCGGTCTTAAACCAGACAGACATGCCCTCCACCAAGCAGAACTTACACTTTTAACACCCCCTGATTATATCTCGTTCTCCTTTTAGCAGTCAATCATTTACCACAGAGAGAAATTAGCCTCATTCTTCTAACAACGACAGTGTGATTTATGGCTGTAAGGTTCCTGTCACGTGTACTTGATGTACGCATGATGGTCAGTTCTACAGGACAAAAGCTGATACTTTGTCCCAGTGAAAATCTAGGTAAGAAATCGTGTGTGTGCGTGTGTGTAGGGGGGGTGTCTGTGTGTCTCTCTGTGTGTGTGGGTGTGTGCGTCTGTGTGTCTCTGTGTGTGTGTGTTTGTGTGTAGAGTGAAGCATTTAAATTAGAAAGGAACACATCACCGTCGACAACAAAGAGCTACAGCTACGACGTCTTTAAATGAGCCTCGTCACTTCTCTCATTCTCTCACTAGCTCCTCCCTCCTTGGCTCTATCAATCCCTCTCCCTTCCTCCTTCTCCCCATACACGCTTGCTGCAGTGTCCCTGTTCCTGTTTTAGGTGTGAATCCAGGAAACAGACCTTCAAGCCTTGTCCCTGGACTCACCTCAGTAGTAGCAGAGGTTTACCGCGCTGGCCCACATTCTTACCACTGCGTCCAGGATGCAGGCTGTCCCTAGGTGTTCTTGTGCTAGCTAGCTAACAAACACAGATGGTCCAAACAATGTCTCCTTTCTTTCTCGCTCTCTTCTCTCTCTTTCTCTGTCTCTCTCCCTCTCTGTCTCTCTCTCTCCTTCCCTCTGTCAGTCTTTCTTAATTGGCTGCACAAGATGTTTTGCTGTAGTTGTGTGTTGTGCAGCTCAAAGAGCGCTCTAGACCAGAGACAGTGAAGGCAGGGATGACTCGAGGTCAGAAGACAAAGTTCCATCAGCGCCACAGTAAGCAAACATTGTGAAGAGAGGTAACCTGTGTAACTACCACGTCAGGCCAGGTCTAGAACTTCCGGTGAAGTTAGAAACGTGACTTTTAATAACCAGAACAGGTGGTTAACACTTAGCTATTGCTCTCATAACCCTACACTCAGATTGTGTGGATTTTCGCTTTATTTCATTGACCGATAACAGGTCGCCCTCACGGAGATCTCTCCCGTTTCCAGATTTTTGTTAGAAACTAAGAAAGACATGTTACATTACAGTATCCATAGGGAACAAATAACTTATGTGAGTTAACATTAACGACTAGCAAGCAAGCTGACAGATAATGGAGTACATTATAATGTAGCAAAAAAAAAAATAGCTAGCTAGCTGTGCCACACGTAGGCTAACTATTGGTGTTTCGGTCATGATGAATTAAAGGCAAAATGTCATTTTAAATTAGTACGAATTTTAATAATCATTTAACAACAGTATATATACATATTTATTCATTTTTCATACTTTAGTTTTCATTGGTTTGGCGGCCAACCTGTATTACCCTAGCGGACCACTAGTGGGCCGCGGCCCACAGGTTGGGAATCGCTGGTCTAGTGGGCTCTCATGCCAGCTATCTGCTCTTCAATCAAAAGCTAATCAATGTGGTATGGATCTTAACGGAAATAACCACTTTCATGTTGTGGTTTTAAGGGATAAGAGATAAAGATTTGCAGGCTCTTATCAAGCGGACCACACACACACACAACATACCTTTACCGCTGGATACAACAGGGTGTGCTGGTCTGTTAGCGGTGAAAGTGGCTGTGTCTAATCTGGTCAATAAGAGTGACTAACAGTCAGCTGTGGTCTGACATTCCAGAGTATCACACAGCCCCTCAGTCACACAGACGGGCTATTTATGTTCTTCCATACACCAGAACTTTCAACATGTTTAACCACTTCATTTAGACATCATATGGGACAAGAGAGCAGTATTCAGTCACACACACACGTGTGTATGTGGGAACAGCAATCAGACATGCACACACGTACACTCATACATGATCTGGTACTCACACTCTTAATCCTCTCCTACACACACAGACCACAGACACACACTCTTAATCCTCTCCTACACACACAGACCACAGACACACACTCTTAATCCTCTCCTACACACACAGACCACAGACACACACTCTTAATCCTCTCCTACACACACAGACCACAGACACACACTCTCAGCGCCCCGGGGTAATGACTGGGGGGTGACCACCAGGCACACACTATGACAATGAGGAGATCTGTACTTCCTGTTTCAGAGCTCCGCCCACCACCGGAAGGGTCAGCTGACAGCATCCATGCCGTGAACTGCAGACCGAGCCCCAAAACGCGGAAACCACAAACTTTACGATCCACACTCGTTCCAAAGTTTGGTCTGTTACTTCTTGTAGGAATCGAACCCATGACCCTTACATTTACATTTAGTCATTTAGCAGACGCTCTTATACAGAGCGACTTACAGTAAGTACAGGGACATTCCCCCCGAAGCAAGTAGGGTGAAGTGCCTTGCCCAAGGACACAACGTCAATTGGCACGGCTGGGAATCGAACTGGTAACCTTCAGATTACTAGCCTGACTTCCTCACCACTCAGCCATCTGACTCCCTTCTCCCTTATACAGGACAACAGGAGATCTGCCTGTGTTAGGAACTCTTCCACACTGTGTGCTATCATCTTCTACCCACAGCTGATGAAGAGCACACTACGTTTCTAAGGCCCGCAAACATCAGCACACCAGATCAAAGAGTTCTGCTGATGCATGACAAAAAAGTCGACTGACTGACTGTCTGTTATGTTGCAGAGCTGGTTTGGGTCAAGCTACTTGTTGACTGTCAGTAACTAAGATAGATAGCATGTTACCAGGCTTTAGGTAAAACAGCAAACTAGTTCAGTAGTATGCATTCAGATAGTTCTCGCTGTCAGCAACCCTTTTACAGATACTGTATCACACTTGAAAAACACAGAGAACTTGTCTGGTTCTAAATAACAGAAACCTAGCTCTAAACCCTGTCCAAACTGGGTACGTGCTTGGTTTATGACATCGAGCACAGTGGTACCACTGGATAGTATGAAAAGTGCTGAATGGCTGATAGATTAAGCACATCTCAAGTATGTATGAGACCTAAGTCTGTCCAAAACCAGGACCATTGTGATACTGTGCCATTGTGACATGACAAGTCCTTGTGAGTGCACAGAGTCTTGCTGAGGGTCAGGGACTTTAAGCACGACAATTGACACAATACAAGGTTATCTTCCGAGACAAAGTTTGCACAGTATTCTATGTCCCCCCAATAATGACTCAAATTGAAGTCAGCATCTCTGAAATGCTGGGCTGATTTCTCCTGAGGGCAACTTGCACAATGAAGAGATTATTAAGACTGACATACACAGACACACACACAGACTGACAAACACATACGCAGACACAAACACGCACGCACACACAAAATGAACAGTACGCAGTTTCTCGGTTTGCCTCAGGACATGCTGCTGTATCGGAGAACGGCGACCAGAGCAGCACTGCAGCAACGCAGCTTCTTAATTCTGACACTTCCCAACAATAGATACGAGCTGCTCCTTTGTCACCCTTGAGCTTTCTTCCAGATACCTCACGCTGAGAAACACAGCCATGTCTTATTTCCTTTACTGAAATGACATCAGCTTTAACTGTAAACTCTCTCTCTCTCTCACACACACACACACACACACACACACACACAGCCTGACATCCCCTGGGCATGCAGCAGAGTGGAACTCTTACCCGTTTGACATAGATTCTTCGTCTCCCGACATTTTCATCTGGTAAGAGTGTTCTGGAGCGAGCAAGTGAGGGAGTCAGAAGGAGAGAGAGAGAGAGAGAGAGAGAGAGAGAGAGAGGGAGGGCAGCAGAGGTTTGACTATCTCAGGCCCCGTCAGCAGGAGAGTGGAGCAAACTGTGGTTCGCTCTCCAGCAGCGACAGAAGGGCAGGCAGGGGAGAGAGAGAGAGAGAAAGAGAGAGAGAGGGAGAGAGAGGGAGAGAGGAGGAGAGGATGGACAGAGGGAGGAGAGAGAGGGAGGGACAGAGGGAGGAGAGAGAGAGCAGCAGACTGGAAGCCCCTAATAAGATTGGCATGACTATCACACACATAATCAAACCCTCTATCTGCTGCGTAACTTTCCGTCTTCACACACACACACACACACACACACACACACACAGTGTCTCCTCCCCCTGAGCTCCTCATCCACCCATCATCTCCCTCACGTTACACACTGCAGTCTTCCGTCCCATTGGCCGATGCTCTGTCGGGGGTGGAGCCTAGCTCCTTGGGAGACTGTACAGATGTACAAACAAGCGGAGGCAGAGCTGCCAGAGATAACAGGAGACCACAATGGGAACTGCATCCCTACAAACTCTGCCTCTGATCCTCTTTTTTCTCTCTCTGTCTCTCTCCCTCTCCCTCTCGCTCTTTCTCACTCTCTCTCTGTCTCCGTCCCTCTCGCTATCTCTCACTCTCACTCTCTCTCTGTCCCTTTCGCCCTCTCTCTCTCACTCTCTCCCTGTCCCTTTCTCTCTTGTTCTCTTGCTCTCCCCTTGTTCGTAGAGAGTGGAGTGTTATGCTGGTGCAGGGAGAGGGAGCCCTGCAGGGCAGTGGGCTGGCAGACGAGCCTCTTCGCCACTGCTGCAGAGCAGCCAGAACAGCCCCACACACAGCCTGACTCACAGCACAGTAATACCCCCACACACAGCCTGACTCACAGCACAGTAACAGCCCCACACACAGCCTGACTCACAGCACAGTAACAGCCCCACACACAGCCTGACTCACAGCACAGTAACAGCCCTACACACAGCCTGACTCACAGCACAGTAACAGCCCCACACACAGCCTGACTCACAGCACAGTAACAGCCCCACACACAACCTGACTCACAGCACAGTAACAGCCCCACACACAGCCTGACTCACAGCACAGTAACACCCCCACACACAGCCTGACTCACAGCACAGTAACAGCCCCACACACAGCCTGACTCACAGTCCCACTCACAGCACAGTAACAGGAACCACGCTACACCAAAACTGCAGCAAAACTACAGCTGTAAAATACATAAACACACATACAAATACGTTTAAATATCCCTTTCTGTTATCTCTCTCTCACGCACACACACACACACACAGGGCTAAAGGGTAATTGGCCTTAATGAGGGCAGTACTGTGAGGTAGGAGGCTGTATCATGTGACCTGAGTGTCACTGCTCTGTCACATGGGTCTCCTTCTTTACTAGAATACTAGCTCTGTCTGCAGACTGACTGTGCACTCTCTCTGTCTCTGCCTGTCTGCCTCTCTCTGTCTCTCTCTCTCTGTCTAGTTTCTCTATCTCTGACTCTGTCTCTCAATCCATCTCTGTTTCCCTTTCCTTTTCTGCTTCTTTCAACTAGATCATAGCTGCCAATCAGTGCAACTTCTGGTCTACGTCAGTTTTACTAGACCAATCCTGCGATTTGACGGAACAAGTTCAACCTCTCAACAGCTTCATAGTTAGGGTTATCCAAGCTTTAGACCAGGCTTTAGTTCAACCGGCTAATTCTTTCATGGTAAACGTTTCTAACCATGCTCCAGTTCCAGCTGGCTCCTGAGAGATCAGTTTATTCTCAGTCCTTCCCTATCTGCATTATTGATGGATCGAACAGCAGGAAACAGACATGCTCCACACCCCCCTCTCAACTTTCCATCACAACACCTCTGCATCGCCTGTAATCATCTGTATATAAAGTTATTAAGTTACCATTATAAAAAAGATTTTTTTTATTTTTTATTATTGTCTTACATCTCTGAGCTAGCCTCAGGAAGCTTGGTTCAATGATCAAGGGACGTTTTTTACTAGTTTTTCCTTTCCCGCCAATCCATATCCTATCTCTAACCCTCGAGTCAGATTCTGGGATTTTATGAACCTTGTGGAGGCTTATTCCAGCACAAAACTGTGTTTGGTGTCGAGTCTCAGAGCACAACAGACTGGGACTCTAAAGGACAGACAGGAGCCAGGCTCTGCTTACGTGTTCGAACGCTCCGTGGATTTGACAGCATCTTTGTCGTCTGGTAACTGTAACCTGAAACAGGGAAGCAAAACCGATCAGAACACAAGCTGAACACAAGGGATGGATGAAAACCGGATGAAAAGGAACTATTGTCTCGGTAACTCTATACTGAGAACTATAGATGCCTTGACACAGAAAAAACTTTTCAGCTAAGGCTCAATTATCCAGGCATTGTGGACAAGGGCGAAGATATTTGGTTTAGGGGGAGAAATGAGAGATATTGTGTTTATGAGAAGGAATAAGTGCCTCTGTTGTTCAACGTGACTATGGAATATCAGTTGACCAGCTGGAGGAGACATACTTGAAATCTGTGAGGATGGGATCAAGCGCTGCACTGTTTATGACCGACAACCTGAAAGCAAAATTGTTCATCAGTTTTGCCGTGGCATTTGCAATGAGCAGCAGGCTTTATAACTGTAATATTGTGTGTGCGTGTGTCAGTGTGTGTGTGTGTGTGTGTTAACATACCGATTTGGGGAGTTAGGACTATGTGCGATTTCTTGCGTCTGCACTGGATCCCTGCATGGGGGTCAAAGTTCAACATAGTGTGGGCATGAGAATAGGGTATCCGTTAGGTTGCCGGGGGCAGCTGGAGAGGGAGAGGTGGGGCCACACTTCAAAATGAAAAGTAATAATAATAATAAAGTAATAAGGCAAAATGTATTAACAGCATATGAAAATGTAGCCTAATTATGAGCCGATTTAATTACAGTAATTACAAAACATGTACAGGGTGTGGATCTTAAACTGTAGGGAGTACTAAAAAAGAGAAGTTATTTACACTATATGTAAGAATTTCATTAGCTTGTCCTGTATACAAGGAAGCACATATTTACACACACACACCCTGTGTACGTATGTGGGTTGAATGAAGGTATAGATTCCCTGTCATTGTAGTCAAACATGATGGCATGTCGGAGAACGCGCGTCACATCATTTGGTTATTTAACCTCCGCATATCTTATTGTACAAGAAGGATCAACCCTTAGGGGCGGGTTACTGAAACTATTTTAAGGTAGCCTACACTTGTAATTGCTGATTTAAAGGAGTCATAACAAATGCGATGCTTGTTATCGTAATTTTTTGTTTGTAAAGGTGGCTAATACAACATGTATTTAAAAAGTTGGAATAATGCACTTGCTACGTCCCGATTCGACAAGGGATTACTACGGAACTATTCAATCTTGTTCAACGTGGTGGGACTATTTTGTTGATATCTCGCTGAGAAATCAGGATGATTACACAACAGAACACTGCAGAACATTGCAAACAGTGTAACAAAAATATCTGAAAAACTTTAAAGCAAATCCAGCACGTGTTAACTCTCACGACTTGATGTTTAAATCACATAACATGTACAGTAATGAGTTTCTTCATCAGCTTTGCAACTTACCCTGTGCTATCATTTTTCTTCACGCTGCGTCTCCAACCAGTGATAAAACTCATTCCACAGAAATAACACACTGCAAAAGTGCAAAATGTAAAAAAATATATATATACGGCGAAGTTGTTAAGTATAATCCCGACGCCTGTGCTTTACCTGTGCCCAGGTGTGTGTGCGAGAACTGTGGATTTAATAGTGTGACGGAATACAGGACTGCAAGACGGACTCCCCTCCTCCCAGGTAAGAAACCAAGGTGTGGAAGACGGTCACATCTAGTTCTCTTTGCAGATGCGATGGAATGTGGCTTTTCAGAATGCAGGTCCTAGTGCCCGCCGAGTCCATTTTGTTTTATGAGTGTATATGCAGTATAATAACTCTCGTATGTGGCTTCTTATCATGATCACAATACAAAACAAACCACTCTAAATACAAAAGACACAATCCAACATATTCATTGAAATGTTTGTTTATTTTCATTATATCCGCTTTCACTTAAATGCACATACCCCACTTGTCATCTCACCTGCCTATACTGACACACAAGTTAAAAAATAGAAACTAAAATACATTTAGCCAGATTTTTTTTAAAGCCTTAATTATATCGATAGCTTTGAAACACAAGTGGTTTTCTGATTTGAAAATAGAGAAATTCATACAAATGACATTATTAAAAGCATCCTTTGAGCCTTTAATTGCACGGACATAAAAGTAAGCCAGGCCGTAGAGTAGGCGATTCCATTGTATTCACAAATAAGGTTTTAACCAATGTACATCGATATAAGATTAGCTAAATGTTGATACTGTAGGCTAAGTTTAACGAGACATATTAAGGCTGGTTCTAGGACGCTGGGCCGGGCATTGCCAACCTAAATGGATCTAATCCCGATCATGTAGGATATTTGCAGGAGATCTACTTCAAAACAGTCGTAAAATATTTGTGCTGCAATGCCCAAACAGGAACATAGTCCCACAACCACCCCCTGATATTAATTGTGCTCTGACGGACCTAACGGCCTTGATGAAAAACATCAGGAGAAAAGTTGCGTTCAATGAGTTGTGCATTGGTCCGAAGACGGCTAATTATCACGCTAGCACTGACTTGACACGGTGCTCCTTCACAGTTTAGCACTCTGAGTGATGATAGCAGTGCTCGAATTATCTTTGTCTGTAAGGGGGTCTCTTTATCCAAAAAAAAAAAGTTGGCACACCCCGCACACACCCCAACAAGGCTATACAATTAAATAGCCTATATGTGCGAGTGGCGCTTTTGCTTAGTAGCCTATAGGCCTAGGCTACAACAGATTTTTTTTACAGAAATGGATTCATTGTAATTAATTTCAACATATTATTGATTGTATTAGTCCATATTTCATTTCAAATTCGCAATACAAAGAAATGTGTCATTCTCAATTTCACTATGAAATAAAACGTAACTCATTTGAACCAGACCACCGTCTCAGATATCCGTAGTGTCAAACACGATAATGCATAGTCTTTAACTTCAACACAGGGAAAATGCACTAACAAGGTTTGGTGGCTTTGCTCTGTGTGGATGCTGTTGCCTCAGTCTCTCAGACTTTGATGAGGAAGTTCCTGAATTAATCAAATCCAAATTCACCCCAAACTCAGTGATTCACGGTATCCTTATTTTACACTTACACACCACCCCTCCTTTCTTTCTTTAAAACACAGTGGGACACAGCAGGGAAAAACTTTGGTGTGTTTTCTGGGATTTTAGCCTTTGGAGAAGACATCCGTGCATACATGTCTTCTTTTAAACACATCTTAGCTGCCTGGCGTTATGTGTAATTTTTCAGCTTGTGTCATCAGTAAAAATTGCGAGCGCTGTCAAATCGATCGTATGCTGTTTGCTCACATAGCCTAGTGGTGTGGTGGTGAAGTGCAGTCATGCTGCGTTCATGAGCGTAGGGTAGGCTCAGGTCTACGTACGTCCCGAGCCTATATTTTAATTTAACGTCTTTAAATGATAAGAGACCGCGGCACACAGGGATGGATAATGAGCGTTGATTAAGATTAAATTACAATGCCGCATATGGCAGACACCTTCAGATATGAGAGACCCCCTCAGATTTTTGACTTTGTTGCTTTCATGGGAGCCAGTCCTCACTCTATGGAAGCTCGCGGCTCCCACATAATTCTAGCACTGGATCATAGTATCATTTTCTGAGAGTAAAGAAGAATAAAAAGCATTAAGGTGTACAGTAGCGTGCGCTCCATGCTTTAAAGTCACCCCCCTCTACCTGCCTCTTCACCTCACCTCTCTTTCCTCCTCATCTCTCTTTCCTCCTCTTTCCAACACAACAGGGGTTTTTCCAAGTTAAATTACCCTGAGCCTCACAGACATGATAGAAGAAAAATCCCTTTGCACAAGGCTTAAAATTACATTATTACTTTCCTCCGTCGCATAAGACACAGGAACGTATTCTAGATCGCCCTTATACAAAAAAGGTGCTTTCGCTTTACCAAGCAAACACAACAAGCGGCGAGAGAGACAGCGTTAATGCTTTGCGATGGAACTGACAATTGACGACGTTGTTTAAATGAATTGTATGTCGGTCAGAGAAAAGTTGTTAGGGTATTTACATGTGCAGTCTGACAAGGCAAAAGCCCAAAAGACGCCGTTTTGTAGATAACGAATGTCGCAGAATAAAAGGATAGTTGTACATATGGGGACAAATTCAAAAAGCTACACAAAACTGTTTACTGTACAAATATTGACACTGAATACAGCGTCTGTCCATTTCTGGTTAACAAATTCAGTCTTTTTATATTTAACAATTACAACACATTTCAGAATTTATTTTAGCCAGTACATAATATCCAAACTAATGTGTATCGCATTATGCAGTATATTTTCCAGACGTTAACCTACTTCAGCCCGGATAAAAAACAAAAAACACTCGTTTTTGATGAAAACATCTGTCACCCACTGTCCACTGAATCTCATGAAAAGCTGCATGTGAAGACTGACATTAGGTGCGTTCGACTTCAAGCAGCACCGGCGGCGCCGCAGCCGGCTGAGTTGAATCTGAGAATGCCATTGGCTGCTTCAAGTCAGCCGGGCTGCAGGCGGCTGCAGGCGACGCCGGCGTTGCATGAAGTCGAACTCACCTATTGTTTGTGGCAACAGGAGTCACCCATAGAGGGAGTAGTGTGATCTCAAAGTATATTTGACTCAAGCACACACTAACTAGGTTTGCATGGAGTGTTTTAAGTTAAGACATTCAGTCAACGCCAACATGTACAGTATGTCTCTTCCACCTATGTGAATCTACATTCTCTGGGCATTTTAGAGGGTTTGCACCTGTGGACTGATGTTCAAACTGTTTGGATGGTACCTGGGACATAGCGCACACACAGGGACATGGTGTTTTAGAAGAGCACCAACATTCAAGTCTTTTTCGACAGACGCGTGCAACACTCATCCCACTGACACAAAGGAAGGCAAGATGTTTTCTACAACTGGTAATCTTGTTATAACAAAACGTGTCAATGCTTAAAAACGGACATGAAAAGGTTGGGAGGACTGATACAAGTACCAGATAAGACCAGAATGTGGATCACAAAACACACGACACAAACTTCAGTTCACATCCCATAATACTGCATAGCAGGAGAACTGAAAGAGGTCTCGTCTCTATAGCGACCCCTCCCCCCCCCCCCCCCCCCCCCCTACACCCAAACATTCCGGGGTTTGGAGATCCGAGTCTGAAATAATGTTAATGCCAACGCAGAGTGTTAGATAGGGAGACGAGGGGAGGGGGGAGGGGTGCAGGTGGAAGACAGAGGTGGGTTGTTAGAGATCTGTTACCAGGTTCCACACAGGTGCTGTTCAGTTCACTGGGCCAGCTTAAATCCTCTCAAAACGCCCTCCTTCCTTCCTACCCTCCTTGAGGGAAACCTCTGATCCAGTCGTATGGAAGCACTGATGTCTCCAGAGGAGCAGAAAAGGTCGGCGCCTTCAGAGAATCCAAACGGGGTGTTCGATTCCGGTCCTTCTTGTTGGGTCTTTGGTAGGTGCTGTGCAGTTCCGGGCCCCTGCAGGGCCATGCCGGGCCACCGGGGGGCGCTCCTCAGGAGAGCTGGGACTTGCTGAGGGCGATGGCCAGCTCCAGATCCTCCTGCTCCTGCTGGGTCAGCCGTGCGAGCCTCTCCTTCTCCTCACGCTCACTCTCCCGCTTCGCCCACTCTATCATGTCCTCCTCAGTGGGGTACTGCTCCACACACACACACACACACACACACACACAGAGGCATACAAATACACGCGCACAAACACACACGTGAGCGGACGCGAGCACACACACACACACACACACACACACACAGGCGCATACATACAGCTGTCAGAACCGCACATCCAGCACTGTGCAGCCAGACCACACGCCATCAACATCACAGACCTTGCAGTTCCACACACACACACACAACTCCTAACTTAATACCAAACACGAGGACCCCACATGGATGTGTGTGTGTGTGTGTGTGTGAAGGGTGAAATCAGGACACATCTCTCATCCTCAGAGATGTGATTACGCCACCATCGCACATCACCACGGCAACAGTCAGGTCAGCGATCACACGTCACCATGGCGACAGACAGGTCATGCACAGCGCGGAGCGGCGGGGTGACAGCTGTGGAATGTTAAAGACGTGCACAGAGAGACAGGAGTGTGTGTGTGTGTCTACACAGACAGTGAGGACAACACTGAAGTATTTGTAACAATAAAAGAAACCTTGTGATATCACAGAACAGCGTTCAGTTCTGTAATATGTAGTTTCAGAAACCCCTAAATGGTTTCTCTTTCATGGTTACAAATAGTTCCAGGTTTATTTTCAGAGTGTGGTGCAGATGTGCTCATGCAGGTGGATCTGGGGGGGGGTTCAGCCAGGTCCCCTGTGGTCTGGATGAGGTGAAGCAGAGAGTAGCACGTGTTTAGAACCCTCCTCCCCCAGCCTCCACATCACACCTGACTGGAGGACACCCAGGCACAGCTGATTGGACAGGCGTAAGCAATACGGCGGCCATTTATAACCCCCCCCCCAACCCTCCAGGTGTACACAGGTGACAGGGGCTGGCTGACAGCACCTGTGTCCTCTGATGGTGAGTGAGGAGACACACAGACAGATTTAGGGGCGGTTCTAGCAGGAACCGTTAATCAACCATGGATATGGACACACAGAGGCCACAGATGGAAGAGCAGCTGTGATTTAACTCTTTATTGAGCTCGGTTTGAGGAAGAGAGAAGAAGAGAACGTGAAGCAGTATGAGGAAGAGGTGCGCTCGTTTCTCCACAGTGCAGCGCTGTCGAGCTGAGAGATGGATGGAGGGGGTGGATGAACGGATGGATGGATGGGTGAAGGAGGAGAAGGAGGTGTGATTCCAGAGAGGGTGATGGAGGGAGTGGGAGGAGTCTGTAGATGTGCGGAGGAGGGGGGGCACTAGGAGCCAGCCAATCACACACAGGACAGTTAGTGCGTGCAGGGGGCAGAGGGGGGGGGGGGGGTTACCATGCAGGATGCGGTTACTATGAGGAGGCGGGGCCTAGTCAGGCTTCCATCCTGTGTTCCTGACACATGTTATGACTTATTCTGAGCCACGATCCAACCCACCACAGCACAGCACAGGCCAACCTCACACCAGCCCACCATACTCCCTCCTCTCCGTCGAGCTTATGAAAAGATGTCACCATATGTGTCATATCGCCCCACTAGGGACCAGAGGCAGTGCTAAAGGACTGGTTCTGGGACGAGAGAGAGCCAACAGCCCTCCATCTACAGCCACAGTCAGCCTGTCCTCCATGGAGACCTCGGGCTGTTCGCCATCTTGGATGGTGACTGACTTATAACTGGCTAATTCACCTGTTTGGTTTTAACGTTAAAAAGGTGAATTCTGGATTTAGGAAGGGAAGTACATCTTTTATCATAAGACTGAACTCGGTTCCAACTTCGAAAAACAGAAACTTGGAAGTGCAGTAGAAATAATTGTTCTTTACATTAAGAAATATCACACCAATTATAACAATTAAGGATATAAACAAGTAGGTTGAACAAACAAATAACAATGTATAGTTCCTGTTTTCAGTTAAATAAAATAATTCAAATTAAGTTATCAAATATGTAAAATAATAGTTTTATCTTCATCTTCGGAGCTCAGGAGAGGTTTTTAAGCCATTTATGACAGGAAGTAACTAATATAGAACAGGAAGTACTTCCATAGTGCTTGGCTGCGGATGGAGGGATGACTGAGGCTGGTGGTGGGTAGGTGGGTGGGCGTGGCTTGTGTGGGTGGGAGTGGCTTCTGACACAGGAAACCAGGAAGTGGGCAGGACTTAGTCTGAGTCTGAGGGAGGGGGGGAGGGGGTGGGGGAGGTGGGGGAGGTGCTCACTTTGTCAAAGCTGGCAAATCGGTCAGGGTCGTTGCGTGCGTTGTGGCGGGGAGAGGACGGGGCGAAGGGGTCAGCGACGCCGTCCTTGGCGGGCTGCGAGGAAGAGGAGAAGTCTCCGGAAGCCGCGGGGAGGAAGGGTCTCCTGGGGAAGGAGTCCGACGACTCGGTTCTGTTGGTGCTGGATCTCTTACCTACACATACACACACACACACAGTCAGTTATGTTAGCCTGTCAGTATATCCCTGAACATCTCTCTTCTCTCTAATGCCTGTGTGGTCCTCTGGGCTGACCTGGAGGAGGGGGGGGTGGTCTGGTGGGAGTCCCCGTTTTGGGAGGCAGGGCTGGGGGCTGGTCCGAGCCTGGGGACTGGCTGTCCTCCTGGAACAGGTTCTTGTTGAGCGGGCTGGATGAGCTGAACGGGTCAGCACCGTTCGACTGAAAACAACCAATCAGAGGTCAGGAAAAAACGGTCTGTTTTTGAGCTAACGTGCGAAAAATGCTGCATCTGTTTCTGTTAAATAATACATGATCAAAGTGCACTGTTACACAGGGCTAATATCCAACAACTTCAACAGCAGCTCCATGTCTCCCTCTCAGCTCACATAGCACACAGGACAGGACTGCCGAGGTTGTAAATGTTTACCTTCGCCAAGGCGCTGAAGTCTGCAAATCCGCCTCCGAAGGACTCGTTCCCAAACACAGCAGCAAATGGATCTAGGCCAGAGACACACAGGAGTTACCCCACGCCATCTAGACTCTCCTCTGCAGGAGAGGGACTAGCTGCAGTATCCACCTCCCTCCACAGGGAGGCTCCACCCCGCAGCCTTACCGGGGTCAGAGTCCGTGGTCACCGTGGTTCCCCCTGGAGCAAACGGGTCGTTGGCTGATGCCGCAAGCTCATTCTGACAGGAAGACGACGACAAGAAAATAAAGAGATGAGAGATTGCTGACACAGTCTTAAATATCACGAATACCAGAGTAACAACGCAGTATCTTCCACTGTACTAGTAACTCAACGTCACCAAACTTCTCCTAGAAACAGCAGGAGTGGACGTGCTACTCACAGAAGCCAGCTCAGACCCCACGGAGGAACAGCTGAAGGGATCCGACCCCACATCGCCATGGCAGCTGAAGGGGTCCGCCTCCCCCAGGGCGTCCATCTTGGCTCCAAACGGATGGGCGGCATCCGCCATGCTGGGGCCCTGGTCGCTGAAGGGGTCTCTGCTGGGCGGAGCCGCTGAGCTGGGGGGTTTGGAGCCGAACGGGTCGGGACCCGACGACTCTGCCGCCGCCGTGTTGTTCAGCTGGGCTGCAAACAAGTCCGGTACTGGCAGGGTGGCACCGGAGCCGAACGGGTCGTCTGCCTGGGTGAATGGGTCCTCCGAGGGGAAGGGGGCGCCAGAGGCCTGCTTGAAGAAGGTGTCGGCCGCGAAGGGGTCAGAGCCTTTGAAGGGGTCGCTGCCGAAAGGGTCTACTGTGGGAGAGACAACAGGTGTGTTTACAGAGGGGAACACAGGGCTCCAGGTGTGTTTACAGAGGGGAACACAGGGCTCCAGGTGTGTTTACAGAGGGGAACACAGGGCTCCAGGTGAGAGCAGCTGGGGGGGCTCTGGTTACAATAACTCCACTCACCTGAAACACTGGCTTTTCCAAACAGATCGTCTTTAAATGGGTCATCTGCACAGACAATGAGAGAACCAGTCTGAATCCATAATTAGTCTTCCGACACTGTCCTGATCCAGACCCCCCCGACACACACACACACTTTAAACTGCTTGGATATGGCAATGGGAAGCAGCCCTCTGAAACCCATCTGGTCATTTCAGATATAAATACAGCAGGTGTGATGAATCTATGAGTGTCCCCCGTCCTTACTGAGGCTCCATCAGTGTCGGATGGGGGGAGGAGGACAACTCACGGTCAGTGAAGGGGTCCGCTTCGAAGAAGTCCAACCCAGGCAGAGCGGGGGGGTTCCCCTGGGGGGGCAGCGAGGGGGGGCTCGTCCGGGGGGGAGGAGGGGAGTCTGGAGACTGGGGGGACTCTTCCTGGGGGGGCTTCTCTGTCTCTGGGGAGGCCACCTGGAGGGGGGGGGGGGGAGTGAGAGGGAGGGAGGGGGGGGGGAGTGAGAGGGAGGGGGGGGGGGAGTGAGAGGGAGGGAGGGGGGGGGAGTGAGAGGGAGGGAGGGGGGGGAGTGAGAGGGAGGGAGGGGGGGGAGTGAGAGGGAGGGAGGGGGGGGAGTGAGAGGGAGGGAGGGGGGGGAGTGAGAGGGAGGGAGGGGGGGGAGTGAGAGGGAGGGAGGGGGAGTGAGAGGGAGGGAGGGGGGGGGGAGTGAGAGGGAGGGAGGGGGGGGAGTGAGAGGGAGGGAGGGAGGGGGGGTAGTGAGAGGGAGGGGGGGGGGGAGTGAGAGGGAGGGAGGGGGGGGTAGGATAGAGTCAGGAGGAGATGAGAACAGAAGAGTCAGAGAGAGCGAGCAGAATTCTGAAATTCCATAACTCAGGTTCGAGTGTTCAGCTGGTGCCTGAAGGGGGGGGGCTACCTTGGGTGTGCTGGCTGCAGGGGGGTCCTCTCCTTCCTCCTTCCCCTCAGGAGCCTCCTCCGCCGTCGGGCTGCCGTGTTCCTGGGAAGCGGAGAAACACAAGACACGTCAGACGCCATGGCGACCGCGGTGGTCCAGCACTGCAGTAAAGTAAGCGTCGGTGGAGGACTGTACGGACCGAGTCGACCTTGGGGAGGTTGTCTGTCGGCCAGGCCAGGCTAGTATAGAGGTCCTCGAAGACGTCAGGTTTGTACTGAACCACGTCAGGCGTCTTGGGCCTCTCTTCCTCCTTCTCCTGCTCCTCTTCCTCCTTGTCTTCGGAGGGCTCTCCCTGTGGCTGGTCTGCAACGGCCGGCTCCTCCTCCCTCAACTCCAGCGGATGGTCTCCATGGTAGAGGTCCTCCTGGTGCAGGTCCTCCTGGTGCAGCTCGTTAGCCGTTGACCAGTACAGGCTCGTCCTCCAGGTGTCTCTTCCAGCTGAGTTGGGCAATGACAGACCTCTCCTCCAGGTGCAGCTCACCCAGTTTCTGCTGCACCTGGGGGGAAAAGACAAGAGGCAGAGACACAGAAAGATACATAGAGACAATTAAAGACCGAGAGAGATGCCCACACAGTTAGAGGGACTTTCAGAGTGTGTGCTCCAGAGTGTGTGCTCTAGAGTGTGTGCTCCAGAGTGTGTGCTCCAGAGTGTGTGCTCTAGAGTGTGTGCTCCAGAGTGTGTGCTCTAGAGTGTGTGCTCTAGAGTGTGTGCTCCAGAGTGTGTGCTCCAGAGTGTGTGCTCCAGAGTGTGTGCTCCAGAGTGTGTGCGTACTCCTGACCTGTGACACCTGTGAGACAGAGTCCTGTACGGACTCCTGCAGGGGGGAGAGCTGCTCCCTGGCCGCCCGCACCTTCTCCTCCAGCCTCACCGTCTCCTCCTGCAGACACAGCAGCTCCTCCCGGGACGCCACCAGCTGCTCCTCGTACTCACAGATCCGCTCCTCCTGCTCCGTGTGCTCCGTCTGCAGCGTGGAGATCTGGAGGGGCGCACACGGGAGGAACACGCACGCAACGCCAGGCCAGCCTCCGTTAGACGTCCCCACACTTTCGCTGCAGATGGTAGGAGGCTAGGAGCTAGGGGCTAGGAGGTCAGGTCTAGGGACTCGGAGGTAATGTCTAGGGTAAGGTCTAGGGTCTAGGAGGTAAGGTCTAGGGTCTAGGAGGTAAGGTCTAGTGTCTAGGAGGTAAGGTCTAGGAGGTAAGGTCTAGTGTCTAGGAGGTAAGGTCTAGGAGGTAAGGTCTAGTGTCTAGGAGGTAAGGTCTAGGAGGTAAGGTCTAGTGTCTAGGAGGTAAGGTCTAGTGTCTAGGAGGTAAGGTCTAGGAGGTAAGGTCTAGTGTCTAGGGTAATGTAAGGTCCAGTTCTCACCAGCTGGTTCTCGTTGCTGCACTGCAGGCGGATGTGTTCCAGCTGCTCCTCCAGGGAGGCCTTCTGCTGGTCCAGCTCCTCCAGAGCACCCTGGACCTCCTGCCTCTGGGCCTGCAGGCGCTGCAACACACCTCCCTCCCTGGACACCTCCTCCTGCAGGTCCTGGGCCACAGAGCGTTAGGCAGAGAGGAGAGGAGGGGTGATGGGGGAGGTGAGGGTGTGAAGAGAGGAGGGATGATGGGGGAGGTGAGGGTGTGAAGAGAGGAGGGGTGATGGGGGAGGTGAGGGTGTGAAGAGAGGAGGGGTGATGGGGGAGGTGAGGGTGTGAAGAGGAGGGAGAATGAAGGAGGGTGGGGAGTATGAGAGATGAGGAGCGGACGAGGCAGCCTGACCTCGTCCAGCCCCCCTCGTCCAGCCCCCCTCCTCCAGCCCCCCTCGTCCCTCCCCTCTCCTCCAGCCCCTCTCCTCCAGCCCCTCTCCTCCAGCCCCTCTCCTCCAGCCCCTCTCGTCCAGCCCCTCTCGTCCAGCCCCTCTCGTCCAGCCCCCCTCGTCCCTCCCCTCCAGCCCCTCTCCTCCAGCCCCTCTCATCCAGCCCCTCTCATCCAGCTCCTCTCCTCCCGCCCCTCTCACCCAGCCCCTCTCATCCAGCCCCTCTCATCCAGCCAGTATTAATAGCCAACCTTGACCATCGCTTTCCCTGCAACACAACTTCGACCTAAATAACTAGTCTGTGCAAAAGTACCATCATAAATTCAGACAGCTTCCCAAAAGCAGATCTGAAACTTTATCAAAGAAAATGATATGAAAGTGTGAAATGAGCTATGCTCTAAAGGACAAGACGGAAACGTATACATGTACATAGATATACGCAGGAGGAAGGATCTTTAATGTGAGCTGTGCCTTTAAGAGTCAGACCCCAAAATAGAGGTAGCAACCATGGTAGCAACACCAAGGCTCAGACAGACAGAGAGAGAGAGAGAAAGACAGAGAAAGAGAGACAGAGAGACAGAGAGAGAGACAAAAAAGACCAAACAGAAAGAGACAGAGAAAGAGACACCAGTCTCGATAGCTTCAGAGAGAGAAAGAGAGAGGGGGAGAAAAGAGAGAGGGAGGGAGAAAGAGAGAGACAGAGAGAGAGGGAGGGAGAAAGAGAGATCTCACCTGGACTTCGCTGGTGCGTTCTCGAATGCTCTCCTCCTTCTCCTTGACCTCCTGCTCCACGGTGCTCTTCTCTCTGAGGGTCCAGCACAACAGACACGACCACTTCAGCACCCAGGACAGACCCCCCGGCCCCGGCCTCGGCCCCCGCCCCGGCCAGCCTCCCTCACCCCCACCACCTCCTCCCCCTGCAGCACCAGTCTCCTGTCCACCATGAACCACCATCCTGTTCTGGTCTGCTCAGCGGTAAACACGAGGAGGAAAGGATGGATGAACGCCTGGGCCCAGCTGGAGCTGTGTGTGTGGGAGTGTTTAGTCTGAGAGGCGTGTGGCGTTGGCAGGTTCTGTGTGCGTGTATGAGCTCAGGCAGAGAGAGAGACAGAGAGAGAGAGAGCGAGAGAGACAGCGAGAGAAAGAGATACAGAGAGAGAGAGACAGACAGAGCGGGAGACAGAGAGCTGCAGCCTGGAGGAGGATGTGTATCTGAAGAAGAGAAACTGAGAAGAACAGGGGAACAGAAAGAGTGAGAGAGAGAAAAAGGGGGGGTGTGGAGTGTGATAGAGAGGGAGGGACGGGAGAGAAGGTAGAGGAGTAAGTCCTATCTTGATTTTTCCAGTCTGCCTTTCCCCAGCCTCCCCTCTCTCCCCTCCCTGTCTCTCTCTCCCCAGCCTCCCCTCTCCCCTCCCTGTCTCTCTCCCCCCTCCCTGTCTCTCTCCCCCCTCCCTGTCTCTCTCTCCCCTCCGTCTCTCTCTCCCCTCCCTGTCTCTTTCTCCCTTAACAAGTCATGGACCAATACGAAGGGAGGAAGGACGAGTGAAAAATCTCCTTAGAGGATGAAGCTGCACTGCCTCGAATTCAGCCTGTCCAAAAAACTCTCTCCTGTCTGAGAGGCCACCTTAAATACCTCCTGACTCTCCTCCTCACCCCACACACAGACCAAGAACATACTGGAGGATGCTAGCACACTGGTCATACAAATAAATATGTCAAACTACACCTCTATTTACATTTCACACATCCCAAAATCAGGGCAGTAAAAGCTTCAGACAGTCTACATGTAGGTCATTCCCAGCCCAGGCCTTTCTCCACACCTAACTCCCCCTTCTCCCCAGCCCCCCTCCCCCAGCACCAACCTCCAGCCATAGGCCTCCTCCCCATCTCCAGGGTCCTCAACAGGAGGAGGGGGTTCCAAACAGCCACAAACCAGAGTCTTTAACATCTTTGCTGCTTCCTTTCATCTTCAATCTCTTGTCCTTATATCTCTACAGCTCGATTATATTATCTGGTTCCTCTTTCAACCTGAGGCCCTCCTCCACCTCTCTCTTTCTCTCTCACACACACACACAGCTGTCAGAAGGGTGGAGGAGAAAGAGAACTTCTCAGTTCTCTCACCCTCCCGATTCCTAAAAAGGGGAAGTCATAAAATGACAAGCTGACTTTACACACCAGTCCTGTGCTTTTTCTTCTCTTTGTCTGTCTCTCCCTGTCTGTCTCTCTCCCTGTCTGTCTCTCCCTGTCTGTCTGTCTGTCCCTGTGTGTCTGTCCCTGTGTGTCTGTCCCTGTCTGTCTGTCCCTGTCTGTCTGTCCCTGTCTGTCTGTCCCTGTCTGTCTGTCCCTGTCTGTCTGTCCCTGTCTGTCTGTGTCTCTCCCTGTCTGTCTGTGTCTCTCCCTGTCTGTCTGTCCCTGTCTGTCTGTCCCTGTCTGTCTGTCCTCTCCTCTTTTATTGGTTTTGCCAGTTTCTCTAAGGAGTTTAGATTAGATAGCAGTGTTGATCTTTGGGTAATAAATACAATCTGACTGGATGTAGAGACACGAGAGAAAGAGAGGGAGCGGGGTGAAGAAATGCTGAACATACTGTTCCAGAAACTCTGTTTAATATCTCCGCCCTCCCCGGCCTCTCTCCGTCCTCCCCGGCCTCTCTCCTTCCTCCCCGGCCTCTCTCCGCCCTTCCCGGCCTCTCTCCGTCCTCCCCGGCCTCTTTTTGTCCTCCCCGGCCTCTCTCCGTCCTCCCCGGCCTCTCTCCGTCCTCCCCGGCCTCTCTCCGCCCTCCCCGGCCTCTTTTTGTCCTCCCCGGCCTCTCTCCGCCCTCCCCGGCCTCTCTCCGCCCTCCCCAGCCTCTTTTTGTCCTCCCCGGCGTTTCCCACAGAATGTGATTATATTTGTGGCGGTAGGCGGGGGCGGAGCCAGACGTTGTAAACATGAGGTGCTCAGCCCAAACTCTGTCCTAGTCTCGGTTAGATGTGAGTGTAGATGGGGACTTCAACAAGTAATGCAATACATTTATTTGCATTAATTTGAACCCAAAATCATTTTTGGAGCTTTACGTAATACAAACTGGACTCATATTGTTATAGAGGCGGAAATACTGCCGTCCCTCCCTCCCCCTCCCCTCCCTCCCCCACTCTCCCCCCCTCCCTCCCATACTCACCGCTGTAGCTCAACGATCTCGTTGCTGAGAGAGTCCAGCTCCTTGATAGCTGAGAAGTCAGCGGCCAGGTTCAGTAAGTTGTTCTGCAGGGGACAGACGTTCAACAGTGGATGAACAACAGTCAGTCAAGCTTTCACCTGTCAGACACACACACGCAACAAACATCCACCATACACGAGCACGCCAAGTCTCTACACAGTCAACAGACTACAACAGCAGCATGTGAGATGAGGGCTGTTTGTTTTATCCTCCAGCTTATTTATGAATCCAACCCATGTCGAGGATCACGATGAACCCCAGAATGACCCACCCAGGGGGGAGGAGCGAGACATATAACATGTTTTTGGTCTTAGCACAAGAAACACAACAGGAACAGATGTAGGAGACAGTCACACACACACAAGTACGGCTCCATGGATGACGGGACCACACTGGCTACGTCTACAGCTAGGACAACTGGGACAGGGCGGAGTTAGAGAGAGTGTTTGTGATGAGGCGTTAGATCAGAAACACTTTGAATGCGACCCAGCTGAAACCCAGCGGGCGTGTCTCAATACTCTGAGGGGGCTTCCTCTACTGGACTCCTTATATTCCCCACAAGGAGGGTGGTTTGACACCACTTACGTTCGATGACAAACAAGTTCACCTCCAAACTGGGGGGCCTCAAGAGTCCTCAAAAGACTCACAAAACTAAAGCGAAACTTTCCTAGTTGTTTCTATTCAAATCTTCTACTACGAGGCTTCAGGTGATGGTGAGGAGACTAGGAGAGGAAGCGATGAGGAGACTAGGAGAGGAAGCGACTCGACAGTATTGAGGTGCGGCCCGAGGAAGCTAGCACTCACTCAGGGGGGGCGATTCCACCTTGTAAACAATGCATGACTGATGAAGAAGAGGAAGAGGAGGAACGCCCACAGACAGGGTCACACACACACACACACACAGGCAAGCTAGGAAACAGAAACACACACAAGCACAGCACAGGAAAGGAAAATATTAGTAAGAAGTCTTTAATAGCTGCTATTATCAGAGAATAAATGTGATAAACAGACAAAAGAAAGAAAGAAAAAGAGAACTTTCATTCCTTTAAATCTGAGAAAAGCTTTAGTTTTAATCTTACACCTTAGATGGTGAATAATCATGATGACAAAGCTTAAGCGACAAAAATGAAAGAATCCTCCTTCAGTTGAGCAGAAGTGCGTAGGTGGAGGGCAGAGGAGGGCCGTACCTGCTTGACCGTGAGCCTGTCCGAGGGGGGCACCATCTCTGGGGCCAGGCTCTGGGGAGGGTCCAGGCCTTTCACCAGCTTCTGGTTGATCAGATGCAGTGCCAGAGCAAACTGCTCTCTGGTCAGCTTCCCTATGTCCCCAATGTCACACAGCTCCCTGTGTCACACACACACACACAAGCGTACACACACAAAATGGGGTCACATAGACCCACCACAAGCACAAATTACATAAACGATCAATGATTTCTGACAGGGGGAAAATCAATAGACTACAATTGGTAGGCCTTGAGCTTAGATAAGCACATCCTGGAAAGAGCGGCCCCATCCGGACTGTTGCCCCCCGGGGGGGGTGTCCAGTCAGGGGCCCTTCAGAAGCGTGAGGGCCCGGAGCCTCACCAGATGCGTGCCAGCGTGGCGGAGGGCAGGCCCGTCTTCAGGAAGATGTCTCGCACCTCGGGCCCTGACACCAGCCCATCCATGTCCCCGTCCGTCTTGGCAAACACCTCGTCGTACTTGAGCTTGTCTGCCGGCGACACCACCCACTGCAGTGAGGGAGGAGGAGGTGGTGGAGGACACCCACACAGGAGAAGGAGACGAGAGGAACACAGATAGCACAGAAAACAGAACAGATAAGAGAACAGACAGCAGACAAACGGGATGGGAGATCAATATGGGCACAGGAGGTGAGTTACTGTAACCGTGAGTGCAATTTCAACAGTACCAGTACAATATAAATCGACAGTGAGGAGAGTAGGAACACAGGGGTTTCTAGCAAGAGAAAGAGTGGGAGAGGTGACTGTAAAGAGGGCAAAGTGAGGGTCTGCACACACTCCTCCCTTGGACACTGAGTAGGAAATAGGAAACAAGTGTGAAGAGGAGGAGGTAGGAAACCAGGAAAGAGGACTTCATCCAAGTTACGCCAACAGTGTCGTAGGACACTGTACCTACCGTGGGTCCTGGAGCCTTTGGGGGCAGGGTTAGGCTGGTACCCACCGAGGTGGCAACAGGCTTGGGGGGCGCAGGCAGGGTCTTGGTCCCCGCGTGGGACGAGCGGTCTTTGACGGAGGGGGGCGAGGGCAGGAGGGGCATGACGGGGGGCATGACGGGGGGCACGGCGGGGGGCACGGCGGGGGGCACGGCGAGTTTCTTCCTCTTGGAGGGGGGGACGAGGGGTGGGGGCAGGGACATGGGTACAGGCTCGCCCTCTAGGGCTCTGTAGACCAGGTACATGGCCTGTGGGAATGGAAAAACAACAAGGTTAAATCACCTAGGCAACGCAAGAAGGGAGTCAGTTGGCTGAGCGGTGAGGGAGTCGGGCTAGTAATCCGAAGGTTGCCAGTTCGATTCCCGGTCATGCCAACTGACGTTGTGTCCTTGGGCAAGGCACTTCACCCTACTTGCCTCGGGGGAATGTCCCTGTACTTACTGTAAGTCGCTCTGGATAAGAGCGTCTGCTAAATGACTAAATGTAAATGTAAGAAGCAAGCATGTTCCATGCATTTCCACACAACTAGGTCGACAGACAGGTTCTGCCTTTGAGCTCTTTGTCGCGGGGAGTCAGGTGGCTGAGCGGTTAGGGAAGCAGGCTTGTAATCAGAAGGTTACCAGTTCGATTCCCGGCTGTGCCCTTGAGCCCTGTGACAGTGCCCTTTAGTTTCATCCACGTTACAACAAACAGATGTTTCCATATGTGACACCCAGGACAGCCAACAGGCTGAGTCGTCTGCTCAGCTACAAACATCTGGACGTTACATAAGCAAAACACGTGCCGATGTGATAAAAATCTCACAGAACCCAAAGCTACAGTTCAACCTTAGCACCTAGTGTGATTCAGGACCTTGATATACACAGCATACAATGGCAGCAGATAAACATAACAGACAGGTTTTAAAAGAGTATTCCCGATGGTGAACAAACCTTGAGAAAACATAAATGCAAGCTTCAAGGGAATTTAAATACAAACAAGGGCACCATTAGCGTGTTATAAATGGAAGTCTGTTCATTTACACTGACCTTGATTTGGCAGTTATCGACTACATTTTCTCTAAGATCTCTCAGGTAAGTGCTGACGAGTGCATTCTTACCACAGCAAACTCATCTCTGTCGAGCATCCCATCTCTGTCAAGATCACTAAGCTCCCAAACCTGCAACACACACACACACACACACACACACACACACACACACAGTTCTGTCATCAACTGAACCATCAACATTAACAAACAATAACCATCCAGACACACACACACACAGTTCTGTCATCAACTGAACCATCAACATTAACACACAATAACCATCCAGACACACACACACACACACACACACACACACACACAGTTCTGTCATCAACTGAACCATTAACAAACAATAACCATCCAGACACACACACACAGTTCTGTCATCAACTGAACCATCAACATTAACAAACAATAACCATCCAGACACACACACACACACACACACACACACACACACACACACAGTTCTGTCATCAACTGAACCATTAACAAACAATAACCATCCAGACACACACACACACACACACAGAGCAGGGCAGCTGTTTGCTTACCCGTCCCAGGACGTCGACTGGCAGTTTGGAGTTGAGCAGCACAGGTTTAACCTTCTCCCCTGAGAGCATGCCACCCACTGGAGACAGGCTGTCAAAGATGGCATCGAACTTCAGCTTCTCCTCCGCCTGTGGACACAGACGCAGTCATGTTGGATGAGAACTATTGATTATATCTGCTTCCCAGCCCCGGACGGGTTATTATAGTCAAAGAGGCAGGGGGCTAGTGATGCATTGCTACGCAGAGGCACAAAGAAGAAGAATTCCAGTCATTGTGTCAGAAAAAGTAGGTTTGTAGGCCAATGTCTCCCTTAATGCTGACGTTGGATCTGGAATGATTCGTTACGTCTGAGGTGCACAGTGCATCTGATTTAACGGATGGACCCAGGTGAGCGCCTCACCTTGACGACCCAGGGGCTGTCCGTGACCACGCCTCCAGGAAGCAGTGGGCTACTGGGGTCATGCTGAAGGCAGAGCAGGGAGACTCATTCAGATCCACCGCAACAGTTTTCACACATTAACATGACTCCACAGGCTTTTATGACGTAAAGATTCTTGTTGGTTACACTTTGCACAGCTCAGTAAATCAGTCAGTGATTGTTGTGGTGGAGCTTCTGGAATAACATCAACGCTGGAAGCTAATTGTTTTGACAGAGGACAGTCCTGTCTGTCTGCACTCACAAACTTCGGGGGAGGAACTCCTTTCTGGTTGAGGTTCTTTAGCGCCACCTCCAGGCCGTTCTGAGCGCAGGCCACCAACCGCAAGGCAATGAAGAATTGCTGATGGGTATAGAAATATGGAGGCATACTTACAATCATTTCAATATCTCAAAACAATGCAATTTTGTTGAGAAGTGGGCATTTGGTGTCGTTAAATTGTGTTGATTTATGAGGTAAATGTACCTGTTTGTTGAGACAGCCCTTGCGTTCAGAATCCGCCAAATCCCAGATCTATGCAAACGGAGAGGGTTATGTACTTCCAACACTTTTTGAATCACATCATCAACAAGTTAGCAGGTAAACAAACAGACTAAAATAAAAACTGTCAGTGTGATATAGTGACACGGTGGCCAAAAGGCAAAAAAAAACAGCACAAACAGTGTTTAAAACATACAGATTTAATTTTTTAAGGATAGATCTGTGTACATGTGGTCCCTGGCGGGGTGGTGGCTAGTTTCTTAGCCCGAGAAGCTACCTTGCCCAGGACCAGGTCGGCCAGGCCAGACCTCTTGAGGAACAAGGCAGCATCTGCAGCTGCCACCCGGCCACTGCCTGAGGGGTCAACCTGCTCACAGGGACACAGGACGTCACACAGGCTGGACACCACACACACACACAGGCTGGACACCACACACACACACAGGCTGGACACCACACACACACACAGGCTGGACACCACACACACACACAGGCTGGACACCACACACACACACAGGCTGGACACCACACACACACACAGGCTGGACACCACACACACACACAGGCTGGACACCACACACACACACAGGCTGGACACCACACACACACACAGGCTGGACACCACACACAGGCTGGACACCACATACACACACTCACACACACACACACACACAGGCTGGACACCACATACACACACTCACACACTCATCCAGGAAACCACACACACACAGGACATCACAAACAGCCTGGACACCACACACACACACACACACACACACACACACACACACACACACACAGGACACCACACACACACTCAGCCTATCTAGCTCACACAGGTATTATAGTTGGTACATTATGGATATAAAAATAACAGTAATACATTCTGCTGAGACAGCATTTTGTGTCAACATGTTCTAACCTACTACCTCAAAGGTGGCAGTACATTGGACACAGACAGCAGCCTGTTTAACTGTGTGTGACATCGGTGGAGGACTAAACCAGAAATACTGCATTCAAAGCTAGTTCTCACTTCAAATAACACAACTTTAAGGCACATTTGCCTGCACAGCATCCAGCCATGTTACCCAGCCCTGTCAATGGAGACGGCTAGCTAGAAAGGCTGTCATGGGCAGCGGGTAGGAAGAGAGAGGATCATCATTAATTCATAGCGTTGAGAAGCTTCCCTGAGGTGTAGCACACTGACTAGACACCAATGTGCTGTAACCACTACAGCCGCTTGCAGACTGGAACTCTGCAGCTGGTAGCATTTACTGCACTGCATCTCTCTACGCGTCTCTCCCTCTCACACAACAGAATATCTGTCTCTGTGTCTTGTTGGCCTCAACTCCCTCTCTCTGTCTCTGTCTCACCTCCCTGCAAAAATAACACACAATTCATGGTGTGGTCGTCCTACAGACATGGGAAAGGTCTTACCTGTCGATAGTATTTGTCATAGACAGGATTTCCACTGGAGAGCTGTGGGGTGAGAAAGATATTCTGCATTAGAGAGCGATCACACTGAGGTAATATTACTCGACAAGATCCGCAGCCCATCAGGAAGAGATACTTCCTGTTTTAATGCATTATGCATCATGCCATTAAGACTGCATTTACTTGCTTTGGTCACAAGTGTTGTTGTTGCTGAGCCAGTATTGTAGAAAAAACTAAGCATCTTAAATGTATCAATAGCTTGCTGTCGAGGTGACCAATCATTTAAAATTCTATAATTAACTATCGAGTATAATGTAAGGTGTACTATTTAGTCGAATCCTTTGTACAGGGGGTTCATTGAGATTTCCGTCTCATTGAGAATTCTCTGTTCCAAAAGAGACCAGCCTGGAGCAGACAATACCAGCCACTTATCCAGACTAGCTGGGATCCACAAGTGTGTGTCTGACTGAGGGCCAAAACTGAGCTCTGCTCCAGTGTCCCTGCCTGCCTGCCTGCCTGCCTCCCTGCCTGCCTCCCTGCCTGCCTGCCTCCCTCCCTGCCTCCCTCCCTCCCTGCCTGCCTGCCTGCCTGCCTGCCTGCCTGCCTGCCTGCCTGCCTGCCTGCCTGCCTGCCTCCCTGCCTGCCTCCCTGCCTGCCTGCCTCCCTGCCTCCCTCCCTGCCTGCCTGCCTGCCTCCCTGCCTGCGTCCGGGGCAGCTGCCAACAACCTGGGGTGATTCATTACAGACGGGAGAGGCAAACTTATTCAAATCAATATGTTTACTCCGGAGCATTCCTCAGTGTGCTTTGTCTCTCAATGCTTGTAATTCTATTCTGATGACTCTGCCAGGCATCTTAAAGTCCCGCACAGAAACAGCAGCATCTAGAACAACATTCGAAGGAATGTGTTTGTTTTCCAAGGAATAAGGGTCCTGAAAGAAATTATATTAATATGGACACAGGACTCTCTGGATTGAGGAAAAACACAACCAAAGGCAAAAGTATGTACCCTGGTTCATATAAATGGGATGCCGTCTAATAATGCTTTTCCTGGGAAGAACGAGAGACAAGACAGGTCCCTGAATCTGTCTGGACAGGACAACAGACATTCATTCACTAATCTGACCATAACAAAATTAAAGAACTGTTAATATCCCATATTTCCTGTTTCCGTTGTGCAAGCTGCAGCTTGTCTAGAGTATAACGTAATAGAGTTAGTAAAGTGTCTGTGTGTGTCTGCGCAATGATAGGGGACAGACACTTTCTGCTGATCTGTAAAGACAAAACAGCCACAGGCTTCCTGACGCACACATCCTGTGGCTCCCAGGGGCCTCATGAAGGAGTGGCTCAGCGGCTAACAGCTGGTAGCACACCCTCATCCTGCCTCCACGGCTAACAGCTGGTAGCACACCCTCATCCTGCCTCCACGGCTAACAGCTGGTAGCATACCCTCATCCTGCCTCCATGGCTAACAGCTGGTAGCACACCCTCATCCTGCCTCCACGGCTAACAGCTGGTAGCACACCCTCATCCTGCCTCCACGGCTAACAGATGGTAGTACACCCTCATCCTGCCTCCACGGCTAACAGCTGGTAGCACACCCTCATCCTGCCTCCACGGCTAACAGCTGGTAGCACACCCTCATCCTGCCTCCACGGCTAACAGCTGGTAGCACACCCTCATCCTGCCTCCACGGCTAACAGCTGGTAGCACACCCTCATCCTGCCTCCACCTCACCACAGATTCACCCTCCACCACAACAAAAGATGCTGGGTGAGATGCGGAGAAAACAAACAGCGGACACAGGCAACACTATGCCGCCGTCCAGATTCACAAAACAAACGCGATTAGATCCGGATCAGGAACGTGAAGACTGGCATTGCCAGTCATGAGCGGTCAATGGCTGATTCATAATCTGATCATTATGCACACATGTAGGCCTCAGCTTGTCTGTCCCGGCGAGACCTCCCTATTTTCTATCGCAAACAAAAGTGAGTGCCTGGAACTGTTGGCGGCCAAAACACTGAAGCTTTGTGTCCAGTGCATTGAAAACACTCCCCAATCATTCTCTTCACAGAGCAAGCTAGCAGCATATAGCTACTGTACTGACTGTATTATACTTGTCTGAATGTTTTTATTCTAACGTTTTCCTGCAAGATGAACCCTGGTCTCAATGAGCCTTCTCTGAATAAAAACATGACTTTGCCACAGATTTACCAGTCAGCACTTGACTTGAGTCAACACATTCTCCTTGTCTCTGAAAACTCCACCTGCTTCTAAGAAAACGCCAGCACCAACAAGTATGACATAACTGCAAGACACCTGCACCATACAAACAAACCGCACATGGATGATGCCACTGTAAACCACTGTGTGTGTGTGTGTGTGTGTGTGTGTGTGTGTGTGTGTGTGTGTCGGTATCCATAACACCTGCAGGTTGAAACTTCTGTATTAGTCTTGGACGATGGCTTCGGTTACAGGTTTTGTTACTTATTAACAAACTGATGAACTTAATGGCAAATGTCAATTAGTGTAGAGCTGACATTATCAAACTATCTTCATGTATTTTCTTAAGCAGGCATTTGCTTTAAAATTGAGTGCGTACAACGCAATATCCATATTTCTACCAAACTTGGCAACAAAGTCTAAAAACTGCCTGCCAGTTTTGAAACTAAAATGATGCTTCCTCTTATTACAAGCAAAAAGCTGTAAGCTAGCTTGTTGTCCCTAACAAAACGATGTACTTTCTACGTAAGAAACCCAACTGAAAGAGCAAAGCGTTTAAGCTATTACCTTTTTCGTCAAAGGTCACTATCAGCCACACATTAACCCAGCCAGTCAACATGGTCCCTTCCTAATGACATTTATTCACTGGGTTGTGCGGTAAGCTAGCCATTTAGCTTGCTAGACTACTGTAGTTCGCTAATATTAATAAGCAGGATGATTATCAACATTGGCTGGCTAGCTGCATCATTAAGTGTTACTTGTATGTGAGACAGCAGGCAAGCAAGTTAGTAAAGCGATTTTGACAGACCTAAAACAACTTGATGACAATAATACACATGCCGTACTAGTAGTAACGCGGAGAGACTTTCACTGACCGAGTTCACGTTCATGTTAGTGGGAAGTAATATTCAGAATATGGCGAAATATATTTATTTTTTTGCCAGAAAAAAACGGAGGAAAAGTTATGAACCGAAGCCATCTCCACCGTTTTATAAATGATACCAAGTAGCAGATAGCCAGATATAGATAGATAGCTAGCTAGCTAGCTAGCTACGCCCTTTCGCAGTCCCCAAAGAGATTAGCCAGAAACTTTTCCCAGTCAGAGCTAGCTGCGGACAACTTCAAAAGAGAATGGAAAAGACACCGGAATGCGCCCGTTTTTATACACCCAAATTCATGAGTAGTCTAACAATGCTCATGTTCAAAACGGAGAGTGGAGACAGATATTCTGCGACGTTAGATACAAGTTTAAAGACAGGGTTACCTGAGTCAGAGAGAGACTGGCTGCCATAGTGTTGCTATTCCCACTGCCTCATTCCGCTTTGCGTTGGGCATATAGCGGGGACCGCGTAAACCACGGCACTGTAATTCTTCATACGGACCGGATCGATCTATTCAGCCTCTGCAGTGTGGAGAAAAAAAAAAGTGTTGTGGCTTATGGAAGGGAATGTTGCACGCCAAGAATATAACTTTACAGTTCTAAATATATATATATAAATGCACCTGGTTTAAAGTAAATTAATGGTGTTATTTTATTCGGTTTTTCATTTGGGACCAAATTGCATCCAGCGCTTATGTTTACTGAATCATCAAGATCCACATAAAACCTGGGTTATATTTAGTCATTTAGCAGACACTTTTATCCAGAGCTATATACTCTATAGATAAAACTTCCAACTTTGCTTTCACTGCACATATTAACAGATTACTTCCCACAGAGGTTCAATACCTACATCCCCTGCTCACATGTTACATGTCATGCATCCATTGAGTGCAATAAACAGACTTTTGTTGTTGACAATAAACAGCCAGACATTTTCCTTTCTTGATTTTAATTGGACAGTAAACCATGTTAGGACGCATCTTTTCCACACACAAAACAATAACATCCTTTCTCATTCAGTACATTGCAGAGTACAAAACAGATCTTTTAAAAGGACCAGCTTCCTGTGGTGAGTTTGGGGCAGGCCTTCAGGGTACAGCAGTGCAGAAACGATGTCATTTGTGATCAGAGGAAGGAGGTTAATTTATCCTGTCAACACAGCAGGACGTCACAACAAACAACATGAGTATATCTACAGCTGGGGTCTTTTCCTCTAAGTATCTTAGATCTCTGTATCCAAAAGTGAGATTGACTGGTGCTTCTAAAACACAGAAAACGTGGATTTTCAAGAAAGGAGAGATATGTTAGATTATAAAGCACAGTGGAGGTAAGTGAGGTGAAGTCTATTATATGAGGAGTCTGCATATTGGGAGACCGATCGTGACAGGAAAGACCAGAAAAATCTCCTTATTGTTCTGCCACAAACATTAGATATTACATTTGGATAGGCATAGGGAAATAGCAGTAGCGACATTTTGTATCGGCAAGGCTTAACGGATTGTTTTTATTTAACATATCAAGAGATACTTAGGTGTCTGGAGGGAAGTGGAGTAGACAACCCTCACATCCAACTGTCACTAAATAAGCAGACAAAAAGAACACAAGATGAGGTACAAGTGAATGAGGAAGATGCTCAGTCAGTAACTTTGCAGTTTGATCAGCGATGACACTTCAGTTTAGTAGCAAAACTGCACCTCTTAACCAAAAACAAATGTGTCCATATTTAATCTGCTTGAGATACCGTTCTCCTGGTCTAGATATCTAAACATTAACAGAATTCCCGTAGTTTGATAATCGCACATGAAAACGGATCAAACTAGTACTGTAGTCTGTAGTCATCGTTCTAGCCCACCTGACTTGTGTAAACCAAAACCGACCCCCCCCCCCCCCACCCCACATAGACAGCTTCACTACATGCTAATGGTCAGCTTCTATCATGAAGGAAAAGTCCAGCCAATCCTGCCTCCATCTTGTTCTACTTGCTCTTAGGAGACACAAAGGCTCCTTCTCAATATGTCCCATCCAACTTGAAGTTTATAACTCATCCTTGAGTTTAGAGTCCGTATCTTCCTCCTCATCCTCCTCCTCCTCTTCCTGCTCCTCGTCTTCCTCCTCCTCCTCCTCTTCCTCCTCGTCCTCCTTTTCTTCCTCCTCCTCGTCTTCCTCCTTCACCTCCTCCTTTCTGGTCTTCTCCTCGTCGTCGCGTTTCTTCCGCTCCTCCTCGTCCTGGCTGTCCTTCATGCTCTTCTCCGAGTCCTGAGAAGGTGTTACGGAGATCAGGTCATGAAAAGGGCATGGAGGAGACTTTGACCTGTGACCCTAGAAGCAGGAAGAGTGTGCATGCTCACCTTCGTTGACCCCCAGGTTTCGTTTCCCACCTCCTCCGCCAGCTGAGGGTCGTTGGTGATGAGGAAGTTGTCAAAGATGGTGCCTGACTTCACCTGTCACACGAAAGAACATGAAACAGATTATATTAGCTAAAAAAAAAAAAAAAAAAAGTTTATTTCATCGCCAGTGACAAAACCACGTTAGATTTGGCATGAGTTAAGAAGTTTAGAGAATCACCAACAAGAACCGAGACATTACTGGAAAGCTATTGACCAAAGCCTTGAGGCCGACGCCGTGAACCAAGCTGGAGCAATGACTCAGGCTTTTGTTTCTCAAAAGCAGAATCCGGTTTATTGTCAAGCAAGTTTACACATAAGAGGAACTTGCTTGGGTAGGTTGGTACATAACAATAAACTTTGTAAGTTGAAAGATAAAGAAAGATTTAAAAGTACTATAAGTAAAAGGAATAAATAGAAAACAAATGTACAATTCAAAATTATTCAAATAAAGAATATTATAAAATGTTACTTAAATAAATGAAGAGTTGTACTGTTTGTGCACTGATGTGCAAATATGGTCAGTATGAGGTTTAAAGGAGGTGTGTCACGTGCGTTAATGTAACACATTAGACGTGTTTCTGAAGCGTGGCTGGGCCAGGGCCGTGCAGGAGCCAGCCAGCCTACCTGCCACAGGTCCAGGCCGATCACACCGATGCTGTCGTATTTGTAGATCTCTGAGTCCGCTGTGTACTCTGGGTTGTCTATCTCTGGGTGGACCCACTTCCCTTTGAAGGCGGGGTTGTCGATTTGTTTGGGCTTCCACTCTCCCTGGAGAAAAGGGATAGTTTTTCACTGTAAGAACGCGTGTATGGAGGGTAGCTATTCACTAGATCAGGCATGACCCAGTGGTTAGTTTGGAGTCAAAATAAGCTTCACTGAGTTCAGATGCTTGGTTCACCACATTCCCAACACTGAGCGCAGAACGGTGATCCTCCAGTGAGGATGAGTGATGGTGCTGCGGAGTGGTGGTCTACCTTGTAGTCGGGGTTGGAGACCATGGGCGGCTCCCACTCCCCGTCCATCTCCTCGTCCCAGTCCTCCGGCTTCTTGGCATCAGGGTCCGGGATGTTCTCAGCCTTGTCCCAGTCCTGCAGAGGGAACATACACACACACGTTTACCAATGACAGTTTCTGTATCATCTATGGAGCAGACATGATGTCTAAAAGCTAAAAGAGCACACTAACCCTATTCCTTTTAGATTTATAGTTAGGTGCAATCCATTATAGCAGTGACTAAAATGCAGTATTTGAAGATGCTGACACCGAAGAACAAACACTGGGAGATGCTGAGTGGGGAGAGAAGCACAGAAAGCGCCTGGATCCAAACGCACCTCTGGCTTTGTGTCCTCGGGGTCGTCGATCCTCTCCTTGTCGTCCCAGTCTGAAGGCTTGGTGGCCTCTGGGTCCTTGATCTTCTTCTGGGGCAGGAGGTCCCAGTCCTCCTCCAGAGAACCAGACTCCACCTTCTTGTTGTCGATCTTCACCTCGTACGTGTTGTCAGGGTTCACCACCAACGTGTACAGGTGAGTGTACTCATCGTCCTGGAGCGCAAGGGACAGAGAGACGACAAACATGTGAGATAGCATGCACGAGAGAGAGAGAGAGAGAGAGAGAGAGAGAGAGAGATAGAGAGAGAGAGGACAGTGAGAGAAAGAGAAATGATATCAGGAAAGCTGTCCATAAGTGTGGTAACCTACAAGATGGAACTGATAATATACCAGGGGAAATTAACAACAAACAAGTATGTTCTGCACCATTTAACTTTGCTGAATTTCCTCACGTGTGAAAAACAAAAGGGACAGTGTGAATAGTTGAGACTAAAGGGATTTCTACTGTTTGCTATAAACACACTGAACTGATGACAGTGAATAAAGAGCCTGTGCGTTGTCAAGGGTTACAGCAGACCTTTGCCTGCGCTCACCTTGCACCTGATGTCTTTGTTAATCAGGTGGTTCTTGCCTTTGTAGTTAAAGATCACGTGAACCTTCTTAGTGCCCGGACCACAGATGTCAGGACCTGGGGTAGACAGACAGGCAGGCAGAGGGAGAGAGAGGAATTCAATCTCAGAAGGCACAAAAAAATTAGAGGTGAAGCATCAATACAACTAGACATCACAACAACTATTAGACAAGATTTGCATCTATACATCAGTCGCTATTACATAGTACATACATGTATATATTGCTATACACAAACGTTGCCCAACCCTGTTCCTGGAGCTATTGTCCTGTCATTTCAGCCCTAGTCACCTGATTCTAATAAACTGACTGGTTGATAAGATAAAATCACTTGGGTAGGAGTGAACCCCTCCAGGATTGCAGCTCTCCAGAAGCAGGCTCGGGCAGTCCTGCTCTACACCATGTAAAGAATGTCACATCTCTCCATTCTTTTCATCAAACCTTTCAAGGTCATCAAGGTGTGCTACAGTCAACTTTAAAAAGACTCCAGACTCTGATATTTACGACCGTCAGGACTTTTTTTTGCGACTTTGTCCCGTGCCCTAGCATGCCCTAGCGACAAAAAAAATAATCTAGCGATTTGCAACAAATCTAGGGACTTTCCGCTACTTTGACAATCTCCGTTTTTGTTGTTCAGCAGCAGAAAAATAACCTGTAACTGATTTGTGAATGACGTTACGTTCTTAAGTGTTGTAGCGTTCCCATTGTTTATAGAAGTAGGCTATGTTACATCTGTAATCGAATTTAGTAGGCCTAAATCTACAGATCTAAAGTTTGACGCAATACATGACGTCATTACATAATCTGGCGACTTTTTGCGATTTTTCAGAGAGCCAATAGCGATATTCTGTGGAGATTTGGGGGGCAACACTGACTAGGAAATGTGGCGGGCACTTACCGAACATGATGTTGTAGGTGGAGTCCCCATGCATGTCCTCCTGATCCAGCTCACCGGGGAACAGCTTGATGTAGCCGCCCCCACAGTCAATGCTCTGCTCGTGTTTGACAGTGAACTGGATGACCAGGGGCTGGTCCTTGTTGCTGAAGGTGTCAAAGCGGGCAGAGGAGGAGTAGAATCGGGCGTCCTGGCTGGTCTGGAGTCCTGACAAGGGGATGACAAGGTTAAGGTGTCGTCCCCAGACCCAAGCCTGCTTCTACATCTCCACCCGTCTCCCCGAGAGATAATCATACGCTTTGACGATCACTGACTTTCACTCACCTTTATCTTTATCTGCATCGCCATAGAACTTCCCGGCGCTCAGGAGAAAGTTCCCGTAGTCCGATTTGTGTTTGGATTCCAACCAGCGGCTCTTCCAGGCATCTGACCACAGATCAATAAATCAAAATACAGAAGGAGATGTCTTGCTTACAAGTAAATATTCTGTCAATCAGAGTGCATCCAGAAGACTGGATGTATGGGCCTTTAGTGGGGTGTGGGTTAGGGGAGAGGATGACGGTTAAGGCTGAGAGCGTGAAGGGAAAGGAGGTGGTATGTAGTAAATTGTGCTAGCACTACACGTTCAAAGATCGATCGGTGTTCTCTATAGTCGGATACATGCTTGCAAACTACTAAATTGCCATCAGATTTGGAAGACGTCTGGACCATGCTTTGCTATACATGCATGCTAGCAAAAAGCTAGCTCTAGCAATGTGATCAAGTGATAAGCTAAATAATATAAAAGTATTTATTTATTCAGAACGAACAATTAGACTTCCATCCAATCTAACATGTGACTTTTGTAGATCACTTACCCCCATCTTCAAATAGTTCACGAAAATATACAGTAGATTCAGCAAGTATTGAGGCGACCGATGCGGCGACCAAAAGCATCGAGAGGGAGGTCATTGTTGCCAGAAAAACAGGCACCCTCGCTGAAAAACGAAGGTTAACAAACTAAGAATTATTTTTGTATATAAATATGGAGAAAAAAATCTCAATGAACTGCAACTACCGGAACAGCAAACTAAAGCAGATACTCTCTAAATCTGACCTCAAATGATAAGGAATCAATCGCCGCTATGTGCTGTAGGAACTCTCCTCTCGCTTCCGAACAGATGGCTGTTTTTCATTGGACAGTAGGTCTAGCAGGGAAAGTGCGTTCGGCCAGCCAATTGCAAAGGCCGAAAATAGAAGCGAACAACTAGTTCAGACCAATAAGAGCAGACCACGCGTTACTTGGTGCACGCCTCGGCTCCGTGCAGCGTCTTGTAACTGAATTGATGTATTTCCAATCTATTTTTCAAAAGTAAGCGTTACATTCACTGGGTGAATCTGACTAAAAGTGCGATTAACTTGAAGTGTATGAAACCAACTGGCTGCCAGACTGAGAATAATTTAATTTTTCTACCCCTAAAATCCAGTTTACGTGTAGGCCTATGGCACGTTTAAAGCCACTGTTCGAAACACAAACGTATAATCAATGAATATGCATTACATTATACATACATTGAACATAACTGAAGCAGTGTTGTGAGTGCTGTGTAATTCACACATTGATAAATACCACACTGTGCCACATTGAATGATAATAAACGAGTGTAATTGAAACAGATAGTGGATTTGAAGGGGATAGCATAGCAAATTATGACACAGATATACAAAGTTAGTCGTTAGCTTGACCAACCAATGCAATGGTCAAAACATTTGGAAATGTAGGATTAACAGACGTAACATCCTCCAGTACAAATAAATTATAATTTACACTAAGATATACAACAATTTAAATTCACATTAATTCATGAGATAAGCCTTTAAAAAGTGGTTAAAATTTTCACATTTTTCTCAAGAAGCTTCCCATCAGTTCAAAATCCTCTTTTAGTACTTAGAGTTATTGCATATCTCATACCTCATTTCATCCAAGTCAGATTAAGTTTCACAATAACATAAAAAGCCCTATTTTTTGTTTAAAGTATTTTTAGCTTCAAACTCAGTCCAAGAAAATAAAGTGCCAAAATAACATGAAATATCCTGCAAGCTACTGTACACTGGAACAACAGTTGACTTAAAACAAAAAACAAAGCGCCTAATGAATGAAAGAGAAGACTTTGTTGGGATGTCAAATCAATGGTGGATTTGACTCCATTCTCCTGGTTTCCTACTGACCATGGGCTTCACAGGTGAGTCCGTGTCCAGGCATCAGGTGCTGGTAGTGGGTGGCAGGTGGGGAGAGATGGCCACACACACCACCATTTTCTCCTTCGGTACAGAAGTACTGTGTCTCTAGCATACACACACAGCTAGCTTCTTGCATCTGACTTTTTTTTATTTTGTTATTGCTGGTTTGTCCAGGGTCCAGGCCGAGAGGCAAAACCTGCCCCCATTGCCAGACCAATCCTCTGCTTCCAAACCAGTCCCCCCTCCCCTGCCCCAAACTCCACTATGGGAGAAAGAAGTTGATCCTTTGGGGGATGGACTTGCAGCCCTGGGCAGAGAACAGCCTCTCCTCCTTGGGCACGTAGAGCATGGCCTTGGCCACCTCATCCAGGGTGCCCTCGTCAGGCTCCAGGCCCCTGGCGGCGTAGGCATCCTGGGCACACAGCTTGACGTGGCGGTACTCCAGAGGCAGGAAGGGGACGAAGAAGTCAATGAGGTGACCGGACATCAGCTCGCTCTGGGCAAAGCCCCCTGGGTAAAAGAAAAGTCCAATGTTTATTTAGCATGTTTAAAAAGGGAGAGGGGGGTCAGATGGCTGAGCGGTTAGGGAATCGGGCTATTAATCAGAAGGTTGCCGGTTTGATTCCTGGCCGTGTAAAATGATTGTGTCCTTGGGCAAGGCACTTCACCCTACTTGCCTCGGGGGAATGTCCCTGTACTTACTGTAAGTCGCTCTGGATAAGAGCGTCTGCTAAATGACTAAATGTAAATGTAAAAACTGCCATGGTTGACCAAAGTGCTGTGCCGTACATAAAAGACAACAACAACAATGTTTTTTATAAGAAGGAATCCTATTTACAAAGCAAACTCCTCCCTGCCTTGTGAAACCACAGACCAAGTAGATGTATTCATTCTGCAGACTCTAGTGGGGTCAAAACACAAAACAAACCGTATTGATTTTAAAACCAGCGCAGTCACCTTGTGACTCCATGGCTTCGTCTCGTAGACGGTGCTCCATGTCCTCCATCCCGATGTCCTCCCGGTTCTGACCAGAATGCCAGAAGTCCAACGCCACATCGTTGATGGTCGATCCACCGATATTACTGCAGACAAGAAACAACATCACAGTCGGTGGGAATCATCACCCTAAACCTAAACATGCTTCGGATCTCAGTTGATGTCTTACGTCAGTCTAACATGGAAAAGGAAGGAGAGAAAATAGGAGGACAGAGATGGACGTCGAGAGAAATGGGAAATTGTGTTTTACCTGAGGAACAGGAAGATAGCCCGGCGGTAGCTGACTCCGTCCACGTTGTCATAGTGATCCATGTAAGGCTTGATGGCGTCTATCAGGCCTGGGTGAAGTTTCTCTGCCTCGTCGAAGATGAACAGCGTCTGTGGACAACGCAGCACCATATCTCTAATAGCCTCTCTCAGCTGGCCCTGTATGAGAGGGGTGGGAGGACTTTAGTTCAAAACATGCACAGTGTACATGAAAAGTAATTTATTGAAATTAATGTGACTAAATGAAAGCATTTTATGGACACTGATGTCAACACTGACCATTATTCGATCTTTTATCTGTTTGCTATCAACCCACAAGAGCCCAATCAGATTGTAAAATCGAGTTTATGGCGTCAGTATGACTTTGAAACACTGCGATTATCCCATAAAAGATTTGAGCACGGGAAGAAGTGGTCACAAGTCTGCAGAAAGCATTCGCAAAAAATGGGTGTCAATTAGGGGTGGGGGAAAAATAGATTTACATTTGAATCGTTTTTTGTAATGTTAATATTATTTTTTATATATATTTAAAATCGAGAGGTACCAAACGATTCCCACACCCAGTGTCAATGCTTGGGCAATATAAATCAAATCAGAGTCTGTGTGTGCATCCAAGTCCAAATCCTATGTCGTCCTCGTGCCAGCTGGCTTGAGCCTCACCTTGTACGTCTCCACCAGTCTGGCGTGTGGAAAGTGGAAGGGGGCGATAAACAAACGCACACATTCGCTCTTCACCCCATCGCGGTACAGGTTGTCAGCTATTATCCTGGCCACAAAGTTCTTCCCTGTACCGGACCAGCCATGGAAGGAGAGGGTCAGGGGCTTGTTAGACTCTGGGTTGTTGATGAATCCCTGGACAGCCTTTAGGACAACGGACTGAGCCAGGTGCTGCCCATGCAGCTTCTGCTGCATGTCCTGAGCCAGACCTGGACACAGAAGGAACGAACATCGTGTCTTAACAGTGCTGTTGGGGAACAGGTCAAAGTCAAACCCGTCCAGCCTAGTCCCTGTGTTGACGAGAACACGGTGTTGCAGGCTAGCAAACACAAGCAGGACTCATACCTGTGATGTTGTTAGTTATCCGACAGTCCCCCGACTCGCAGCACTGTCCCAGACTGCAGTACCACTCTGACAGCAGGCTGATATAGTACTGGGGAACCCCAGACCACAGGTCTCTAGTCGGAACTGCACCGACAGAGAAGACACATTGCCATGTCATTACCCAGCAAGCACAACCCAATATCCAGATAGACTGACCATCGTATATAGGAAATTTCTTTGTAATGAGATGTCCACAACAAAAGACAATGCCTGGTGCGAATAACTATTAATCAGGAATTTCTACAAAATACAGTTAGTCCCACTACTTAAACGAAAAATTGTTACATACCTTGTTGGGTCGTATCATCTTGATTAGGTTGACACTCACCCTCCCATATATTACAATAAATATAATTAAAATAGTACGTCGAAACGTTTGATATCTTATCAAAATGAAAGAGGTCTGCCTTTGCAGAAACAACCCAAACGAAAGGTAATAACGAAAACATCAACATTAGAGATGCTGTTAATATAACGGTTGTCGAAAAAATGGTGGCAGCTGTCTTTAATACTCTGCCCATTTAAGTCTAGGTACCGGCCGACACATCTGCCCAAAAATTGTACATTTCAGCTTCCATTACAGGAAGTTCTACCTCGTCTGCTGGCGTCACATCCTGAACAGCGCAAGAACTGCAGTTAGAGGGATGCCACTAATCCATGATACGTTTATGAAAATATTTACGAACGAACATTTCCAAAGAATAGTGATGGCACTAGCAACGGTTTGTTCTACAATTAGTGTCACATTTTTGTAGTCCTGCACCCTGAAAATTGCTTCATATATCATTTTAACTTAAACACGGCAAAGGAGAAAAGTCGATCAACCTTGTTGCTAGGTAACCAAAAACTACAAGTTTGAAAGCTAGACTGCATAGAAGTTTACAATAAGATTGTATCATAGTAACCACGGCTACATCCTCATGAAAATGCACCTTTGTAACTATGGAAGAAAGTCAAGTTGCTTAGGGATATAACACCATTAGCCAAACCCAGACAAGAGAATTTAGGAAACATCTTTATTAGTAGCTTTAACAAAGAATTACATGTGGTATGTGGCAACAAGCACAGCTTAGCAGTGCTCTTCGTAGAGCAGCATGGATGACAACTAACATTTCAGTGGACAACTCTGCATGTGTTCAGTTCACTGGCATCATCACTGGAGTGACGTGCCACAAACTGATGCCTTCAGACGCGTTTCAAACTCTTGACTCAAGTTGCATGGAAATGTATGACGCCATCAGCATCGTTCCCATAGCGACAGCTCACCTACAAGAGAATCAACGTTAAAAACCTAACATGGAACAACATCTCACGGTTGCAGAACTGGCACAACCTCAGAAATATATGGAACGGTTAAGAGTATAATCAGAAGAATTCATTTGGCAGAATCTTTTCATCACCGGTCTTTAAAGGACCAAGAGGGTCGGTCCATACATGAAACCTTTGTCCCCTCACACTAGGATCTGTGGGGAAGAACTTGCCTCATCATCCATTAATGACTAAACCATGTTGTGTTCAGAGGCACAAGGTTTCTGGATGTCACCATGTCACTGCTGGACCTTGGATTGGCTCAAACCACCTGAGAATGGATGAACATGTTAGAATTAGTTACCAACAGGCTTAAATTGGGAAGTGCTTAAAAAAAAAGGGCACTCAGTAAATTAACTGTCCACAATTTTTATTCAGGTCAGACATTTGTAAAACATCACTGAACCCAATCGAATCAGCCTGTTTGGCATTTGCAACATTCTCACCTTGTTACTCTGGATCAAACCCCTCATCCTTCCAGACCGAACGCAGGGCCTTTCCTACCAATTACAAAAAATAGACAGCGTCAGAGCAAGGACTGTAAAGCTAACAGGTGAACAATTCACTCCTGACCACATCAGTTAGAGCTAATTAACAAGACTCCACAGGTTCGTCAGTGTTTACTTCTCATCACATGGGCCAGAGGGGAGGGGGAGACCAGAGACTAAACGCATCACTGAATCTCTCTAGACTCAACCATGCACACGACAAGGACTCCCCCCAGACTGAGGGAACACAAGGCATCCCAGACCCAACACCTCTGGTCTCAAGAGTTAAGGTCTGAGATCCACACCCGTCTAGACGGTCAGGGAACTCACCAGACAAGCCGCCACCTCCCACGCTTCTGAAAGCAGAGAAACTAAATTACCCAAGTGATATGGAAGAGACTAACCCTTCATGTAGGGACTACAATCTTGATCAGAATGTTTTGCATCCTCAAAGAGATCAGCGACCTGATTCAATAGCATCACGTCAAGACTTTATAAAACATCTCATGTCCATGTAGTTCCTTCTAGAATGTGTCATACCTCAAGCTTCTCAGGAGGCACAGCGGAGGACCAGGCTCAGAAGACCAGGCTCAGAAGACCAGGCTCAGAAGACCAGGCTCAGAAGACCAGGCTCAGAAGACCAGGCTCAGAAGACCAGGCTCAGAAGACCAGGCTCAGAAGACCAGGCTCAGAAGACCAGGCTCAGAAGACCAGGCTCAGAAGACCAGGCTCAGAAGACCAGGCTCAGAAGACCAGGCTCAGAAGACCAGGCTCAGAAGACCAGGCTCAGAAGACCAGGCTCAGAAGACCAGGCTCAGAAGACCAGGCTCAGAAGACCATGTCGGTCGCTTGTATGAAAGAGGATCATGACATGCAGGATGAGTTGGTTTCAAATACAACATCTTAAATTGAGTATTGTCACTGTCAGCTGAACTGGCCATCACCATCAAGCACTCCTCAAAGCTTGGACATTCACCTTTTCAAGTCAGCAGTAAAGTCAGCCTTGAGGTCGTTTCATCTGGCGTTGACAGAAAAAAGGATGTTAGAACCTTTATTCTCGTAAGCACAAGGTCTGGCATCTCAAAGCGGATGCGTCAGATAGGAGCGAAAGACAAATGCTGTTTGTTCTTCATGGTGTATCTGCTGAACTATGCTGTCATCCCTGCATCTGGTCTTTAGGTAAGAGTAAGGTAAGGGTTAGGTAAGCCTGAGAGCAGGTCCTTACCACATGGTGCCCCTTCCCAGGTGAGGTTCCATCTGTGGAAGAGAAGGCAGTGGTTAGTTTAGGTTCAGGAAGGAAAGAGGAGAAGAGAGTTCTCATTTGCACTGAATCAGGAAAACAAAACTCCTCATCCTTTTTCAGAGAGATTCCCATTGTATATAAACAATCATCATTAACAGTGCGCAATCGAAATGCAGTCTGTTCTATCAGGGACTCACCTGCATGTGGGCCAAGATGGAACATGCTGTCAGATCGCTGCATCTGCAAGGAGGACAGAATGGGGATTTAGCCAAGAAATGGACTTAGTCAGTTGGAAGACAACTAGAATGTTGTGCCTCAGAGAAATGCAATTGGTGGTTGCAGATTTCGTCATCCGAAAACGTCAAGAGTAGCAAATAGTGTCATCACCGCAGCACAGGAGTGGCATCCTAAAGTCTAGACAATGTAGGCATAATTTGAAATCACAAGGTAGACTACATTGGGTCTAAGTGTTAAGCATTGGGAAAACTTCTCTAAATACCTTAGTATTCTGCATCTTCATCCTGGAGAAACACTTTGCCTTCATACACCTGGAAAAAAAAAAAAAGTATTTTAGATCTGCCACATGTTCAAGAGACTAGTCAGGTGGATGTGATAAAGCTTCAGTGTAATCAATTCTCAGAAATCACTCCTGTCCACTACTCTTAAATAATCATCCAAAGCTCTCACTTGTGATTTAATATGTTTACACAATTAAACACATTTACAGTACCTGGTGAGACGGTTGAACTCGCAGCGTCAAAATGCAGTTTCAAGTATACCTGCAAAAGACGTCAAATTATTTTAACTTTCAGGTGGTAAATACTGTAAGCAGCAATACAACGTTTGTCCCACGCAATGTCAGAATGGTTGGCGTTTCTTCATTTTAATCAGATGTCCCTACCAACATTTATTTCATCACGTGTGCGTGGGGCAGGCCCTTTACCCTTTGCTAGCAGGCATTCATCCCATTACATCCCATTACGATATCATGCCAAAAGACCAAGAGGCAAGATAAACCCGTTACCTACCGACAGTAAACTAGCTTTAATTGTTAGCTGATCAGACACATTTGAGTCTAAAAGCATGGGCCCCTTTCACAACACGTGGAAGGGGCCTGCTAGTTACTGTAGCTAACCTAGCTAAAATGCACAGCTATTTAGTCAATCGCACACTTTCAGAAGTATTTATCCCAACTACAGTTGATTGCTAAACAAAGTCAACAGAATACATTTTCAGAATGGTTCTATAGTACACACTTTCAGAAAACAACTTGGCTAGCTCAAATACGAAAAGTTGTCAAGTAGTCGTACCTCACGAAGTTCCACAGGATTGAGACCGATGGAAGACGATGACGCTGGTTTTATAAAGCTGTCCTCGCAATGGCAGCTGGGAACAAAAATCGTATCTTTGAGGCTGATCCGAGACTCAGTATGCATAGACCGGATTGGCGGAGACAACTTGTGGCCACACTCTTCCTTGTCCGTTACCCAATGGAATAAAGGCCCTCATAGAAAGCGATTATAGTGCTGCATGTTTCTAATGAGTCAGGAATTAACGCAACTGTAAAAACTATATATATATTCTACTGGTTTATCATATACTATAACGGAAAATAAAATACAAAAAATGATACTCTATTGTAAACAACGAACATTACAATACAGGCCGGCAGTTGGGGCTGTGTTCGGTGGTAAGGTCGCTCTGGATAAGAGGTCTGCTAAATGACTAAATGACTAAATGTAAGGTGGGTTTGCCACCTCATCTTTTCTGTGTGGAGTTTGCATGTTGTTCTTCAATAGTCATCGTGAACTTAAATACCGCAAACTTTCAGACGACTGTGGTAAACTCATGATTTAATATTATGCATCAATAAACATGGAGATTTGATACAATCAATGGTTATGATTCAAAGAAATAAAAAATACATTTTTGTTTTGATTGCTCTGTTATGAAGCGATACTGAGTGATACTGAAATGTATGGCAAGGCCTCAATTCAATATTAATTTACAAAGACATAACATGGAAAATAAATGGCTTTTGTGTTTGTAATCTCAGCAATGTCTCCGTATTTCAGAACATGTTTAATTGAGACATAGAATGCGGAATTCAACTGTTACAATTCTGTTTATAGTGAACATGACATTTTTATGAGAGGCAATCATTGTGTGCATTTATTCGCCAGGAATATGCCATTTTATCAGTACAAAGGGGTTCTCTAACCCCCCCCCCCCCCCATTACATCATCATGGTCCTGCCCAAACAAAACCAATGTATGTTTATCTATTTTACGTAATCTTGCATATTACTGATAAAAGGATTTCCGGAAAAAGGAGAAAATTACTATATCTGACATAGTTTGACCCCAACAAACATAATAGGTCAATCTTTCACATTCTCCATCCACTACTACATCTCATTTTGGTTCATACACTCAAAATGAAAAAAAAAAAAAATATTTCAGGAACTATTCGCAAACAGTTTATTTAGAATAGAGGATGTTGACGGGCAAATGAGAAGTCAAGAGAGAAACGTTTCCGAAGGCAGACATAGTAGGTTTGACCAGCGTACTGTGTTATTCCTACTGAATGACACCACTGGAGCAAAGCGAACCAGCACACAGCACATTGGACCATCCTGGACTCCTGTAGCAGCATCCTATTTATCAAGCCCCCTTTAACGCTCCTTTGCTTCGTAACCCAACGATCGTGAGAAAGAACAAATAAACAATCGTTCTGTTCAAACACGCCACAGAAGAGGAGGGTGTTCGACAAAATGGAGCCCCCCCCCCTCACCACACCCTGGACCCCGCCCCCCCACCACACCCTGGACCCCCCACCCTGGATCCGCTCAATCCCAGGATCCCTCCCCTTTACTCGTGTCCGCTTCCTTCCTCTCCCTGATGAGGAGGAGAGAGGACCACAGGGCGCACAAGGGAAGGAAGGAACGTTCTAGAATGGAACGGTGGAATGCAGCCTTTTTCTTCTGGTCCTTCATTACACACACACACACACACACAAAGTTGGCGGGGTAACTTATAGTAGGGTGACGGGGAAACAGAACGTCACAGGGAGATCAAATCATTCCTGACGCCATCAATTAGAGTTCACTCTCCCAAATGTCAAAGCTATTGCCTGAAAAGAAACGGGAGCTAGGAAGGAAAATAAAAAAGGAGAATATATCTATATATATATTCATCATCATATGTTATCTATATATAAACAACGGTTGTAGCTAGTTGTAGGCAAGCCAGGTCCCCCGCCCCCCTCCTGTTTGTGATTCCGTGTCCACCGTAAGGCAGTCGAACCCTGGGAGGAACAGCATCCCTTCCATCAGTCTCCAGTTTCCCTGAGATGTAGAACGCTGTTAGGATTGTTTGTTAGTCGAGGTTCGTTCAAACTGAACATCCCCCCTTCTCCTCCGTCCAGAGGGTTCGTGCTGTGAGAGTGACTAGGCAGGATGTGTTGGAGCCCTGGGGGCAGGAACAGCAGGAAGACAGAGAGAACGACTTCTTCTCTGTAAGTTGTTGACTAGTTGTCCATGTTGAAGGGGGCAGGAGGAGAGGGGGGGTGGATGTGAGGGTTGCGTGGGAGGGGGGGTGTCAAACAGTTATTTTTCACCGTTGAACGTTTCTCTTGATTTCATTCACTTTTTTTTTCTTCTTTTTTTTCTAACTTCAAAAATGCAAAGCCGTTTACATGTTGGATCAGTCATTCATTCCAAGGCTTGGATAAGAAGTGGTTTGCAAAAGAGTTCTTATGAAGACTCAGTGGTGCGTGTATGTGTGTATGTCTGCGTGTGTGTGAATATGTGTGAGTGTGTGTGTGTGTGTGTGTGAGCTCAGTGCCTCTGGGAGGATATTCTCTTCAGAAGGGGATCGTCGTAGACCCAGCACTCTCCATCCTCGTGGAACAACTGCAGAGAAACACAAGCATCACCTATGTTAACTACAACCCTCCATCAGAACAGACAAACCTGACTCCTCATCTACAAACGTGCTCAACTGAAAGGCCTGCTTGTAAGACATCCGCTCACTGTTTACATCACTGATAAACATCTGTAAACAGGAGAAAGTAATCCAGGCTGCTCCTGTAAGGCAGCCCTGTTGTCCTGGGTTAAGATAAGGCAGCCCTGTTGTCCTGGGTTAAGATAAGGCAGCCCTGTTGTCCTGGGTCAAGATAAGGCAGCCCTGTTGTCCTGGGTCAAGATAAGGCAGCCCTGTTGTCCTGGGTCAAGATAAGGCAGCCCTGTTGTCCTGGGTTAAGATAAGGCAGCCCTGTTGTCCTGGGTTAAGATAAGGCAGCCCTGTTGTCCTGGGTTAAGATAAGGCAGCACTGTTGTCCTGGGTCAAGATAAGGCAGCCCTGTTGTCCTGGGTTAAGATAAGGCAGCCCTGTTGTCCTGGGTTAAGAGGACACATGGCTTCCTTTCCCACAGCAGCCTGGGGTCTGGGGAAGTGAGGCAGCCTGGGGTCTGGGGAAGTGAGGCAGCCTGGGGTCTGGGGAAGTGAGGCAGCCTGGGGTCTGGGGAAGTGAGGCAGCCTGGGGTCTGGGGAAGTGAGGCAGCCTGGGGAAGTGAGGCAGCCTGGGGAAGTGAGGCAGCCTGGGGAAGTGAGGCAGCCTGGGGAAGTGAGGCAGCCTGGGGTCTGGGGAAGTGAGGCAGCCTGGGGTCTGGGGAAGTGAGGCAGCCTGGGGAAGTGAGGCAGCCTGGGGTCTGGGGAAGTGAGGCAGCCTGGGGTCTGGGGAAGTGAGGCAGCCTGGGGTCTGGGGAAGTGAGGCAGCCTGGGGTCTGGGGAAGTGAGGCAGCCTGGGGTCTGGGGAAGTGAGGCAGCCTGGGGTCTGGGGAAGTGAGGCAGCCTGGGGTCTGGGGAAGTGAGGCAGCCTGGGGTCTGGGGAAGTGAGGCAGCCTGGGGAAGTGAGGCAGCCTGGGGAAGTGAGGCAGCCTGGGGAAGTGAGGCAGCCTGGGGTCTGGGGAAGTGAGGCAGACTCACCCTGGTCTCCCACTGCTGCTCGTTCTCCTTCCTCTCACGGGCTTCCCCCCTCTGTCTCTCCTCCAGGCTGTGCTTGGCTTCCGTCGCCGCGTCGATGTCCTTCAGCTTCAGGTTCAAGGTCACGTCCTTCCACATGCTGAGGGGTCAGAGGGCAGGGGTCAAGGTCAGGTATATCGGTGACTGGCTACCTCAAAGCACTGTCAGCACAGTGTGTGTGTTCTATGGCGGACAGGTGAGGTGGGCGGACAGGTGAGGTGGGCGAACGGGGGTCACGTCCGAAAACAGCCTATGAGGATGAAGCTTGTTCTTCTTCTGTCCTCACCTGCGAGACTCGTACACCAGCTGGTCCTCCAGCTTCCGCACCTTCTTCTTGATGAGGCCCATCTTCTTAGTGTCGATGAACAAGGAGTTCTCCTGGAGGGCAAAGGTCAGAGGTTACAAAGCCAGCATTTAACCTCAGGCTCTTCGGGGTAAGTCGAGACAAAACCCAGACATTCAGGTTGAGAATTATTATTATTTTGGACTGTTGTGAACGTAGCTCACCCCAGACGCCCACTTGGCGTACATGACTCCGTTCCACTCTCCCTCGATGGAGCAGAACGACTTCTTTTCGTTAGGGGGGCTGTTCACAACGACACACAAACAATCTCAACACACGACAACGCAACACTACACAACATCACATCCCCCGCGCCCATCGTTAGGGACAACCCTCCGAACTGATGTCCTCTGGACTGGGTGTGAAGACAGGGCCGCGTCAACACTTACAAGATCTCGGCGGTGATCCTGTGCTTCTTGCCTCCGTAGAAGGGCTTGGTGTGGAACACGATGCTGGCGCTGTAGCCTGTCTTGGAACAGGAGATGTTGCATTCTCCTCCTAGCTCCACCCAGGGCACAGTCAGGATGGACCTGAGGGAGGGACAGGGGTCAAGATTAGACACACTCGAGTCAGACATGTATATTTGTAGGGTTATTGTTGTAGACACCTCATACCTGCCATAGCCATTGGGGAAGGTGAGGATGTAGTGTTCGTCATGTTCCAAACAAGACACACAGCCTGAAACGCACACACACACACACGAGTATTAACAATTATTCCAACAATAAATATTTCCTTTGTTTCCCGTGCTATAAATCCTTCTTTTTTCCCCTCCTCTACAAAGGCATCTTAACCCGGCTGTACCAAAGTGCTTTCCATTAATAGAGTTCAAGCAGCCCTTTTCCAACCGCGCCACCATTACCACGTCATAGAGACAACCCCAGGGTAATGAGTAGCTGCTAGGACAGTATCAGCCTAACCCTGGCATCCTCTCCTCACAGCGCCTCTCTCTCTCTCGCTCACCCTGCCCGATGTTGTGGACTCCGATGGACATTCCCAGGAACTTGGACTTGGTCCAGATGTGGGCGTTGAACTGGATCTTCTTACTACAACATTCTGCGTAGAATGCAGATACTGTGGATGGAAATGCAGGATTGTTTAGTAAAGTGCACCTGCAGAGAGACCAGGAGTCAGGTGGCTGAGCGGTGAGGGAGTTGGGCTAGTAATCCGAAGGTTCCCAGTTCGATTCCCGGTCATGCCAGATGACGTTGTGTCCTTGGGCAAGGCACTTCATCCTACTTGCCTCGGGGGAATGTCCCTGTACTTACTGTAAGTCGCTCTGGATAAGAGCGTCTGCTAAATGACTAAATGTAAATGTAAAGTATTTGGGGGGTGGGGGTGCTTATTCTGTGTGTGTGTGTGTGTGTGAGAGAGACACACTCACTCGGGGGGTGATGAGAGACCTGCTCTGCTACAAAACACACACTGTTGGCTGAGGACCAGGGAACTGGGCCTTCTGATACTGGCTCCTAGAGGAGAGGAGTTGAGAGGATGAGTGATATGCATGTGAAAACAGAACCAACAGATATTACAGCACAACTTTCTCCACATCCACAGGACGCTGTTTGAACTGTGTGAAGGTGCTTGTTTGTGTGTGTGTGTGTGTGTGTGTGTGTGTGTGTGTGTGTGTGTGTGTGGTACCGTTGGCGCGGGCTCGCTGCCCTCGCAGGGCAGGTCCCAGTGACAGAGGAACACCTCTCCTAGGATGGGGTTGTAGGGCTTCTTGGCCACAGAGCCCTTCCTGCCTGCATGGAAGGCTGACAGGTACCACTTCACCACCTGCACCATGCGGTCCCTGGCATCCTCCTGCTCCGCGATGCTGGGGGGGGAGGGAGGATAGTGGGAGTCAGGTGGCTGAGCGGTTAGGGAATCGGGCTAGTAATCAGAAGGTTGCTGGTTCGATTCCCGGTCGTGTAAAATGACGTTGTGTCCTTGGGCAAGGCACTTCACCCTACTTGCCTCGGGGGGAATGTCCCTGTACTTACTGTAAGTCGCTCTGGATAAGAGCGTCTGATAAATGACTAAATGTAACCAAGACAGGGTCACCGAACAGCTGGCGTCAGCCGCTGTGAAGCTGCTGACTGACAAAAATCCTTCTTCTGGGATTGAAGTCATTTGTGTTTTAAGCGACTGTGACTGATCTAGGGCTACTAGAAAACCGTTCAAAAACAAATGAAAACTAAAGAAAACTGTATTTGGAAAAAAGTTTGTGATGTAAATTTATACGATTATTCTTTTCATGACAGAGTTAAACTCACCTGACAAACAAATCCGGGTGGGCAAAGAAGTCAGCGTACATCTCTAACAAAGACCTCCTCTCCAGGATGAAGGTGGGGAGGACCACCTGCAGAGAGACCACACAGACACATCCAGACCAGCTCCTCCAGCACTCCACAGAGAGAGGGTGTGTGTGTGTGTGTGAGCGAGCGTTGTGTGCGTTACCTTGGTGAGGTCCATGCCCAGGCGGACCTGTGACAGCAGGTGCATGATGACGCTCTTGTGCTCCTCCACAGACTCCCCCTCCCCCTCATCATCTGGGTCATCATGGCTGTCAAACTGGTCTGAGGACAACACACACACACACACACACACATCAGAATGTTCTTCAGAGATAGCAAAACAGAAAAGAAAACATCTGTGTGTGTGTGTGTGTGTGTGTGTTGGACCTGCGTCAGTGGTGCCGTTAGACATGGAGGAACTGAGGGACTCATTGGTGTCTGGTCGCTTCAGGTTCCCAGAATCATCGTGTCCCAACGCACCAGGATGCCTGGAGGGACTGAGAGAGAGGGAGAGACAGAGCGACAGAGAGAGAGACAGAGAGAGACAGAGAGAGAGACAGAGAGGAGGAGACAGAGCGAGACAGAGAGAGAGACAGAGAGAGAGACAGAGCGAGAGACAGAGCGAGAGACAGAGCGAGAGACAGAGCGAGAGACAGAGCGAGAGACAGAGAGACAGAGAGAGAGACAGAGCGAGAGACAGAGCGAGAGACAGAGCGAGAGACAGAGAGAGAGACAGAGCGAGAGACAGAGCGAGAGACAGAGAGAGAGAGAGGGTGAGAGAGGGTGAGAGAGGGAGAGAAAGTTGGCTCTACATTCCATTGTAGTGTGCAGGTTGTGGACCGTTCAAAAGTCCAAACAGCCTGGCGGGCGGTTGGTACTCTAAGCAGTGTTTGGGGGAGGTGGTGTACTCACTCTAAGCAGTGTTTGGGGGAGGTGGTGTACTCACTCTAAGCAGTGTTTGGGGGAGGTGGTGTACTCACTAAGCAGTGTTTGGGGGAGGTGGTGTACTCACTCTAAGCAGTGTTTGGGGGAGGTGGTGTACTCACTAAGCAGTGTTTGGGGGAGGTGGTGTACTCACTCTAAGCAGTGTTTGGGGGAGGTGGTGTACTCACTCTAAGCAGTGTTTGGGGGAGGTGGTGTTCTGGTAGAACTCGTCTGCGTCGTAGAACTCGTCCTCGCTGCTGGAGTAGGAGAAGTCTGGTACCGAGTGAGAGGGGAGGGGGATGTGGGCGGGAGACATGCCCCCACTACTGGGGCCTGACGGACCACTCCCTGGGGGGGGGGGGGGGGGGGGGGGGGGGGGAGAGAGAGAGGTGAAGTGTGAGAAAGGTCAGAGAGAGGGGAGAGAGAGAGAGGTGAAGTGTGAGAAAGGTCAGAGGGGGAGAGAGAGAGAGAAAGATGAATGTGAGGAGGAGAAGAGAGGAAAACAAGGGAGAAAAGAGGCAGAGAGAGCGTACTGAGAGAGGGGTCGGAGTTCACAGCTGAGCATACAGATGATCTTACACAACCTACAAACATGTGGCCATCAGGAACAGCTAATGACCATCTATCTTAAGAGCCGCTTGACAGAACTGCGGCGGGCCAGCAAGCCCATCATGTTTAGGGTCTGACAATTATAGCCATATCATTCATCAGTTCCACTACAGGGCTAAGTACAGTTCACTATTCTGCCTCTGGATTGCACAGCACAGCACTTTTTTTTTTTTGCTGCATCAGCGAGAGCGCACACACACACACACACACACACACACACACACACACACACACACACACCTCAACCCTCCTGTTGCACAACACCCCAGCATGCAGCTCGATACAAACTCGTGACCCTAACTAGAACCTTCTCACACGACGTGTCTTGGAAGTGGATTGGCAGGGGGAGTGACATGACCTCTGACCTGTGCTGTTGGGAGTGGGGGTCTGTAGGCTGCCCATCACAGTGACGACGGGCCCCACGGACAGCGTGGAGGGTCGCTGGTCCGCTTTACACACCTGCGAGCCGTCTGGGACACACACACACACACACACGCACGCTTTATCATGACATGACATGGCTGCTTGATCCCTTGACAGCTGTACAGCGTAGAGAGCTGCACCTTCCACAGTGCTTTGGGGAGGAACTCTATTTGGATTTTCCTGGCAAACTTCTCTGATGAACTGCGTCATTTGAGCCACAGACAGCAACATACAACCACCTGACCATCTAAGGTCAGTGTCCCCCACACCCCCCCTCCTCCCTCCTCCTCCTCCCCCCCCCCCAGGACAGTCACAGTGGTCTGGATTTGAGGACCTGGTTTTTAGAGGCTATTAATGGAGTACAGCAGCCTGAAATGAGCCTGGCCTACATTATGAGAGGCTGAGAGCATTGCAGGGGAGGCTGCAGTGACTGATTCAGACAGCAGGGGGAGCTGTGGCTGTCCTGGAAAAACTACAACATAGTTTAGCATCGTAACTAACAGTAACCTGTTTAGTGTGGTCTTGGTAAGGCTACAGCTAAACTAAATAATGACCTGTTCAGTGTGGTCTGGGATGAGGGTACAGGTGAGTGGATTACCTGTGGGTAGTGTGGTCTGGGTTGGCATGGCGGTGTTGACTACTGAGTTTTCCACAGCAGGCTGGAAGATCCCATCCACTGGGTTGATGGTGCTCTGCATGGGACAAGACACAGGCCGTTACACACCCGCCTTCGAAAATCAGATGGCAGAACTAGGGAATCAGGCTTCATGCGACATACAAGTCTGCATACAGCAACTACATGACTCCCCTCAGGTTCTGTAAAAGATTCTGATCATATTTTAGAGATTTGGATTCAAGTGTCACTATCTCCAATGTACAGGACATTGAAAAGGGCCTGAAAATATCAATTTCCTCCGCCACTGTTTCCAGGAACAACTACATAACCAAGTCCCATTTACTAAATCAATACCGTTGCTAGTCACAATATCTTGATAGGCAGCTTGCAACCCGGCAACAGATGCCCTGTATCAGTTAACAGGCAAACAGCTCGCTCAACTGTGCAAATCTGAAAACTAGCCTCCATTCCACAGAGAATGGGAATCGAGGCCAATGATAGCGCTATAGTCTTTTTAGGATTCAGCCATGAATGAAAAACCATGGGATAACCCTTGCTATATATAACTGTGGCCTGACCCTACTTACACTCCAAAGCGCGCGCACACACACACACACACACACACACACACACACACACACACACACACACACACACACACACACACACACACACACACACACACACACACACACACACACACACACACACACACACACACACACACACACACACACACACACACACACACACACACACACACACACACACACACACACACACACACACACACACACACACACACACACACACACACACACACATTCGTGATCTTATTGACCCAGAGTATGTTGTTCTGACAACACTGCACGGCAGGGTGATAGCGGCTGAATCAGACACTAGGCTTGTTTACAACCCTCCGAGAACTCCGGAACAGAACTCCGGAACAGAACTCCGGAACAGAACTCCGGAACAGAACTCCGGAAACAGAGCTAAGAGACTGGACTGGGGCGGGCAGCAACAGGGTAATAAATCCATACGGCCTTCGGAACATCAGACAGAATGTCTGACCACATTAGTATGATGTTATCGATGTTTCCAGCTCAGCCCCTACTCCAGCCAGTCCTCTGAGATCTGTCCTCCAGAGTGGCTGAAAGACAGGGAGGCCTGGGGCCACGCACAGGAGACCTCCACAGTCCCAGCATGCAGCAGGAAAAAGAACATGCAGGTGATGATTGAGAAGGAGAAGGAGGGGTGTTCTAGAACTCTGGACCAGACATTCCAGAGCGTTCTAGATTTCCCGTATGATAAAGGAAGGCTGAACGATTGAATGTCTGCTAGCGACTGCGTTCAGTCAGATGACTTTGTTCTCCTGTACTGTCAGGGAGATGTGAGAAATAATTTGAGAGGAATGAGACACGTGAGTGCTTAGCGCTGTAGACCTACGGCGTGTTTACCTTTCACGGTCTCTCCTTCAGTTTTATGTAACGTAGCCGATACTGGACGGATACCACAGGAATGGATATGTGTTGTGGGGGATCATGTGAACATCTGAATAAACGCACCACTATCAGGGGAGGGTCTACCGATAGAGGGTCTCTGTTCACTTTCCACCCCTCAGTCCCTACCTCCAGTCCTCCCTAACTCCACCCCTCAGTCCCTACCTCCAGTCCTCCCTAACTCCACCCCTCCCTCCCTCCTCCCCCGAGCCGAATCCACGTGCCTTAGCGAAGTGAGGCTGACGTTCCTAATTATGGCCAATTACGGAAATGTTGCTTTATCACGGTTGTCCCTTAGCTAGCTACAGATGAAATCTCACAGGAAGGGTTCCCGCCTGGAAGAGGGAGGTTAGCTCGAGATAGAGAGCGCTTAGCACAGGATATACTGTGCAGTGTCACACTGTACTGTATCGTGTTAACGCTGGGAGGAAGTTGGACATGGTTAGAACTGGAGGTACTAGGTTTTAAATGGCAGGGTTGGAGTAGCTAAAATACTTGAGGTGCTCTTGATTCGGTTCCCCTCGCATGAGGACGTTACACTTCTGGGCACGCTTCATTGGTCTGGTTGGCCCTTCAAGCGAATCAAGCATACCTCTAATAGTTCAGATTGAACACAGGTCTGTAGGGCCCGTGCACGTGGCACTAAGTAACACTGAAGCAGACGAGACATGGTTAGCACGCGATTTTAATAGATAAGTATTAAGCTGCATGTGCAAATCCTAATACCTATGGTTTATGCACATAGCTAGCTAATATCTGAGTAGCACTAATGGTGAACAGATAAGAGCAGTTTAAAGAAACATCCATGATGCAGGGAGACGGACAGGAAAATCTGCAGGCCGGAAGGGCTGACATCTAGAAGTTGTTGATGGTTCAGTGAGCAGCGATCGATGAGGAATTAGTCAGGGGGGGTGGGGGTTAGGGTTAAGTGCTCTAACACTCGCTCGCTCACACACACCTCTATACACACACACACTTGTAAACGCACACAAATACTTCCTCAAAAAAAGAAGCGCGCACACACACACAGACACAGAAAAGGCAGACCTTCTGTTCTGTATCTTTATAAGAGAACAGAAAAGTTAAGCACAATTCTTAGCAGAATTGCATAACTGCAGGTAAGCACAGGAGGCTTCCCTGCGTTCAGGAAGGGGCAGAGAGATGGCGAGGAAGAGGAGACTATTTAAGAGAAGATATTTCTAGAAGGTGGTATGGCATGCACTAAACAGGTGAGATAGACCTTCTTTTCGACAGCCGAAGGTGAATTATAGCGGAGAAGGACAGGAGTTAAGTTGATTTCTTTTTTTTCCTCACGGTGGGAGATATATCAAACTTACTATAAGTCCGTTCGCGTGTTGCTGTTCGTTACTTTGATCCTTAAAATTTTGAAAAGAAAACGTTACTTATGGACGGTTCAACTCTGTATGTTTATGACAACAGTACTTTACACCAATGACAGCCTTCTTTAAGATGGACACACCATGTGTGGCTCTGAGGTGAAAGTGGAAAGGCTGTTACGCGACCAATAACACCAGTGTCCCTTAAATATTTTCACAGACACCATTAACTTAAACTTTCTACAAGATAGTTGACTGATACTCAGAAACATTGGGAAAAGCAGTGTTTGTCAAACTTAGTAAAGTCCCCCCTACGAACCGGAAGGCAACTGTTACACCCCTTGATCTGAGGAAGCATGATGTGCATGTGATGAAATGAGTACTCTGCCCAGGGGAACCACAGGTCACAGTTGGCTTAGCTAGGTGGTGGGGGCTAACTAGCTAGCACAGCTAACAACAGGAAGTGGAAGATAGGGGCATGGTTACATGACAGTGGAACAAACACAGATGTTTACACACAGAACAACAACGCACAACAGTGAATAAACTGTTTAGTTTCTTACCTTGGCAATTTGCAGCAATACAATACAGTGCTTAATGGACTCTACCATACTCTAAAGGAGAGAGAAATTAGAAATTTAATTAAAACCATAATTTGAACTGAACAGAAACTAAATCTAAACTGTGTACATTTTTGCGCAATTAATACATTATTTGCTTCTACTTACACACGTTGTGTCCTTCAAATCTTCAATTTTCTGAAAAAAAAAGTAATATACAAAAAATTCTAAATGAAATATTACAACAGTGTACCTATCACCTACGACACAAAATTTAAGGAACCACAAGATGAGAAAGACTTAACAATGAAAGAGGAATATGAACTATTTCAACTGCGATAAAGTAAAAGGACTTTATTTCACCACGCCAAACGACTTAATTGTTGTGTTTGGAAACCTAGCAAGTTACTTCTTCTAATCTCCAACAGTGACAGTGGGAACTGAGACATGACAATACCTTCCTGTCACTCTGAAACTATGAGGGGAAATGTACCTTACACTGGCCAGAACCAAAACTACCTCTCCCAAACACACACACACACACACACACACACACACACACAGTGAGGAAGTGCAATACAGCTGCAGTTATTGATAGCCCAAAAGGCCTTTGGGCTAACTGGCTGGCTGTCTCACACTGCCAATGTGTCTGGTGAATGTAACAAGATAACAAACATTAACTGAGTTCCAGCGTGGACGTGTTAACTTGACCAGGCTGTCTATGGGCCTCATCACACCATGCTTCTCCTCAAACCAAGACAGGCAGGGTCAGCAACATCCTATCTAAACCACTGGGATGAAGCTGCATTCACAGAGAAGGACAATCTCTTGTATTGATGGGATGTAGCTGAGTCTAATGACAAGAGAGCTGGAGGAGAGAGAGAGAGGGAGAGAGACAGAGACAGAGAGAGACAGAGAGAGACAGAGAGAGACAGAGAGAGAGAGAGGGAGAGACAGAGAGGGAGAGACAGAGACGGAGAGACAGAGAGGGAGAGACAGAGAGGGAGAGAGACAGAGAGGGAGGGAGAGAGACAGAGACAGAGAGGGAGAGAGACAGAGACAGAGAGGGAGAGAGACAGAGAGAGAGAGAGAGGGAGAGAGAGGGAGAGAGAGGGATAGGGTTGAAACGGTGGCAGTGCTACTCACTCTGCGTGACTCATCCTCCTTGCAGTCCTTGAGCTTCTCATCAAAGAGCTGTAGCACATGAGAAAGGAGGGGGTCAGAGAGAGTGGGGGAGAGAGGGTAGAGAGGGTAGAGAGAGAAAATGACAAAGGATGAGCAGGGGAGCGGTTTCGGTTAAACAGAGCTATCAAATGACGCTCTGACTAGTCACAGTTATTCTGGGATGGATGGATGTGTTTGCTGTGACATGGTCTTTGCTTGGTGATTCTAGAAAATGTCAGAGCCCTTGTTAACAACATGAAACGCTTGGAAATATTTGGTTGTATTGTATCTAGCGAACATCAGCCATATTTCACTGCTTTAGGGCTGCAAGCCAGCCACATCCTGGGATGAGTCCAGCTGTCCCACATCGTGGGGGGATCTGGGATGCAGGAGGTGCAGGAGGTACAGGGGGTGCAGGAGGTGCAGGAGGTACAGGGGGTGCAGGAGGTGCAGGAGGTACAGGGGGTGCAGGAGGTACAGGGGGTGCAGGAGGTGCAGGGGGTACAGGGGGTGCAGGGGGTGCAGGAGGTGCAGGAGGTGCAGGGGGTACAGGGGGTGCAGGAGGTGCAGGGGGTGCAGGAGGTGCAGGAGGTACAGGGGGTGCAGGAGGTGCAGGAGGTACAGGGGATGCAGGGTGTGCAGGAGGTACAGGGGGTGCAGGAGGTGCAGGAGGTACAGGGTGTGCAGGAGGTACAGGGGGTGCAGGAGGTGCAGGAGGTACAGGGGGTACAGGAGGTGCAGGAGGTACAGGGGGTACAGGAGGTGCAGGAGGTACAGGAGGTGCAGGAGGTACAGGGGGTACAGGAGGTACAGGGGGTGCAGGGGGTACAGGAGGTACAGGGGATGCAGGAGGTACAAGAGGTGCAGGGGGTGCAGGAGGTGCAGGAGGTGCAGGAGGTACAGGGGGTGCAGGAGGTGCAGGAGGTACAGGGGATGCAGGAGGTACAGGGGGTGCAGGAGGTGCAGGGGGTGCAGGAGGTGCAGGGGGTGCAGGAGGTACAGGGGGTACAGGAGGTACAGGGGGTACAGGGGGTACAGGGGGTACAGGGCCACACAGAGCAGCCAGCCCACAGACAGGCCTCACCTTCAGCTGGTCGATGAGGATCTGAAGGTAGGCGTCGGCCTCCGCTAACTTCTTATCAAAGTCTTGGACGCTCGGGACGAATCCTGTCTCTGCCTCCTGGAAAGGGAGAGAGACACAGCAGAGCGGACTGGTCAGTGGAAGGGGTCAGGAACCAACATGATGACTGGACTGACTCACTCGATGGACGGAAGACAGACACAACTTCACAAAGCGGTCAAAATGTCAGAGTCTGTGAATCAGCACGACACCAGCGCTAGCTCCATGATCCTGTGCTGTCTTCAGCTACAGGGGGAGAGAGACCAGGCTGTTCAGGTACAGGGGGAGAGAGACCAGCCTCTTCAGGTACAGGGGGAGAGAGACCAGGCTGTTCAGCTACAGGGGGAGAGAGACCAGGCTGTTCAGGTACAGGGGGAGAGAGACCAGGCTGTTCAGGTACAGGGGGAGAGAGACCAGTCTCTTCAGGTAAAGGGGGAGAGAGACCAGGCTGTTCAGGTACAGGGGGAGAGAGACCAGTCTCTTCAGGTACAGGGGGAGAGAGACCAGGCTGTTCAGGTACAGGGGGAGAGAGACCAGTCTCTTCAGGTACAGGGGGAGAGAGACCAGTCTCTTCAGGTACAGGGGGAGAGAGACCAGCCTCTTCAGGTACAGGGGGAGAGAGACCAGTCTCTTCAGGTACAGGTGGAGAGAGACCAGGCTGTTCAGCTACAGGGGGAGAGAGACCAGTCTCTTCAGGTACAGGGGGAGAGAGACCAGTCTCTTCAGGTACAGGGGGAGAGAGACCAGCCTCTTCAGGTACAGGGGGAGAGAGACCAGTCTCTTCAGGTACAGGGGGAGAGAGACCAGGCTTAAACCAGACAAGCAAGCTGCCGAGGAGCATGTTGTTTTCCGTGAGAGGAGCGTGTTAGGATATCATCATACACAAGAGTCTCCATAATCCTTGTCTGGTTGCAGGCCTGTCTTTAGGCCAAGCTTTCAACCAGATGTGGGTGAATATAGCGGTGCTTTAAGAGAAGCTTCTAGCACGGTGGGCCTGTAGGAGAACTGATCCACACAGCTCACCAAGCAGCATGTGACGGCGAGACCGACATTAAAGGGCTGGTCACCTGGTACGACCAGGGTCATCACATTTCTGACCACAACAATGTTATCAAGGAAGTCATGGCTGAGGGGAATTCAATTGCTAACAGTGTGTGTGTGTGTGTGTGTGTGCGCGAGACTGAGTGAGTGAGAATCAGATAGCAGCGTCTGTCTTTCTGACGAGCCAATGTGACAAGGTAGTGCCTGTCAGTCTCACACACACACACACACACACACACACACACACACACACACACACACACGCCTGGCCCCACGGACACAAGATTCAATCCCACCCGCTAAGTGATGAGAAAAGGCTTATGAGGACGTGACCAGCCTGTATCTGTTCTGTCGGAGACCACAAAGCCAAGCATGAACACACCTCTCCAACACCAGACCAGCCGCCTGCTACATCAAACAGCTGGGCTGGACCAGAACACAACACTACTGTGACTGTAACAAGCACAGTCATCCCTGCCACACACACTGGTAAGCAACAACACATTATCAAAGCTCTAGCCGAGAGATTCGTACGAATCAAAAGCACAATCTGACCTAAAAAAAGAGCTAGCTTCACTGTTCCTCAGGAAGTGGCTCTGCGCGGCAGAGCTGGGAGGCTCGATCATATTACCTGTCTTTGTGTCGTGTCAGCCTGACTACAGCGCTGGGAAGAAGCTTCATTGTGTTCTGGGGACTGGGAGGAGCGAGCTCGCCTCTTCACAGACGTGTGTTTCACAGGAATATGAAGAAAAGCCATCAGCCGCCCCACACCAGGCAGACCAAACCCCCTCCTACTCAAGTTGAACATTTAAAAGCCTCAGCTAGGTTAGACACACTTTATAGAGACCAAAGTCTCTACTGTTTTTTTGTTTTTTTACCTCCAGGATTCCAGAAGGTTCAAAGGTGATGTGTGTTAACTGTTCCAGCCACTAACATGAGGCTGGCCGAAGAGATGCCTGAGCAAAAGACCACAAACAATGACATAAACAAACAGGCTAGCACACTGGATTCACAGTGTGTGTGTGTGTGTGTCTTTAACAAGCAGACTAAACTTGGCTTGGTCTGGTTTTGCTCTGATGTCTGTTCCCTTCACACATCAATCAGGCATGTCCTTGGACGCCTAAGATAAGGGCAGAGCTGGGTCCAACTGGATTAGGAGACAATCTAAAGGCCAGGTGTAGGTCCCTTAGAACTCAACTCTGGTCTGCACAGGCTCGTAAGCATGGTTCAGAGATACCACATTCCCTTCTTCCTTCCCTCGAGGTAATATATGATCTCACGTAATATGCAGAGGTGTAAATTCCCTTCTCTTCAATCCTGTCACTAACCCCGCCACCTGGGATCCACCCCAACACCCCCCAAAAATGCCATCTTCATTCCTCCACCCCTAGAGATAATCTTTTATCTTACAGGATATATGTGGGTGCAAATGTGCCTGTCAACAAACCTGCCACCCACTCAGATATGAGATATGGGATTTCACCAAGGAAAAAAGGCGGTTTGCATTGATCTGAAAATAGCCGAGCTCCCTGGACAGTAAACATTATCCCTCCAGCGGGAAAAAATGCATGATCATTGTTGCGTATGAAACTGCTCCAAAACAGTGGCTGGGGGTGGGGGTGGGGGTGGGGTTGGTATTGTGGCGACTTGAGGTTGTGTGTTTTCTCCAACTAATAAACTTTTTCCCGCGTGAAAACCATATTGCTTTAACCTTTCCTCTGAAAGATGACATCCACACAAAAGCCACCTGCTCCATCTCAACCAGAAATTAGTTTCGGTATGACAAGCCAGAGACCAGCCTTGCTGCCACGTAAACACATTACTGCCATTCGCGACTTCTCTGTTTATAAAGGCTTTTACCGATCTTATTCTTTGTATGGTATGTCTGTATTGTTTCGTATTCTATTCATGTTTTGATGCTGTCAGGCGTATCCAGTAACCTATAAATAAAAGTTATTATCATATTAATGATGATGATTATTATTAACGTCGAGACACACGGTAGCTGTTCCATCCTGCTCCGAGGCTGGGTCAGAGGCAGGGCCAGGTCCAGAGGCAGAGTCTGAGGCAGGACCAGAGGCAGAGCCCTGGTACGGTCGGTTTCAGAAGAGCAACTGAGAAGATCCAACTGCTTTTTGTGGTAACCTTCCAAAATAAACAATCACCACACTCCCCCACACACTAAACCCCTCCTCCTCACACACACACACACACGCACACGCGCGCACGCGCACACACACACCTCCCCTCCCCCGGCTCAACCGTTTGGCCCCTCACACAGCGTGACCCACTTTAGACTGCAGTAGTTTAGCCACAACAGACCCTAGTTTCCCCCACTGTGTGTGTGTGTGTGTGTGTGTGCGTGCGTGCGCGGTCTGGTACTTACAGGACGCCTCAGTCGGATGGACATGCCTTGTCCAGGGCCCTGTCTGTTCCTCTGTCGGTCTGTTTGCCCCCACAGCACCACAAACCCCCTGATCCGACCTGTCTCCTCTCACTCCCCCTCTCTCTCTCTCTCCCCCTCTCTCTCTCTCTCCCCCTCCGCTTCTACTGCGACATTAGGCAACTCCCCTCTCTCTCCCTTTGCTTCCCCAAAGCCAAACCGGGCTGAATACAACCAGGAGGAACTCCAGACTGGCAGTCTGCTTCACCTTACCGCCTGTTTCTGTCTGGTGCTGGGAGAAACAGACGTACACAGTCAGCCAGGCAGGGCAAAGTTAATCCTACAGCCTCCCTTCACAGGAAACACACACTTCCTCGCAGGCAGAGAAAAAAAAATGAGAGAGAGCAAAAAAAACAACATCAGCCCAAGCCTCTCAGAGCGAGACAAGCACCAACAGCTGCTCTGATTGGAGGAGGCCAGTGGGGCAGATGCTTGGGATCACCAACAGCTGCTCTGATTGGAGGAGGGCTGTGGGGCAGATGCTTGGGCGTTAAGAGTAAGCCGAGCCACGATTGGCTCCGGCTCTGTCATATGATGCTGTGACAGCACAATGACACACGAGTGTGTGTGTTTGCGAGCAGGCGCACACACACACATTCTGTCTGTAGAGTGAGCTACGTGAGGGATAGAGAGAGAGAAGGGAGGGGGGAGAATGTGTGAGCCAGGGGAAGGAGGGAAAAGGGATTTTACGAGGCAGGTTAGAGAGAAGCAGAGGCAACTGAAGGAAAGAAGAAACAAGCTGGAACAAGTGAAATACATAAAGAAATACAGAGGTGATAGAGGGAAGTGAGTTTCAGTCAGTGAGAGAAGAAGAAAGGGAAGCTAGTAACATGTATAGACACTGAGGTGTTACAAAGCAAGGGTGCAGAAACAGAGGGAATGGAGGTGAGAGGATGACTGGTGCAGGGAAGGTTAAGGGGGTACCTTATTTACTTTAAACACATAACAGGGGTGGGGTAAGATGACTTCTCCCCTGTCGAAACAATGAAACAAATCTTCTATCCTCTTTAGACCATTTGGCCAACACCCTCTGAGTAATCACACCAGCTGGAGAAGGAAGAGCTGGAGGTTTGCTTAACACGCTGACATGCTAGACAGCCAGTTTCATTTGACAACAACCGCGTTTAAAACTGACAACGCTGAATGTGTGTGTTTGTATTGATTTGCAGTTTAATACCGATTATTTGACTATTTAGATTTAAATGTACTGCTACTACTTGTATGCATTTTTCTTACTGGTCAACATACACTGAGATAGTCAGACTGATGTGGCTGTTGACTGTACATACTGATTACCTCTGAGTTACTGTTTCAGTAGTGCTAACCATGCTAAGGGCTAAGCATGCTAAGGGGCTAAGCATGCTAAGGGGCTAAGCATGCTAAGGGGCTAACCATGCTAAGGGGCTAACCATGCTAAGGGCTTCACTGGTTAAGTAGATGGGTAAGTCACTTCACCTGGCGGTCAGTTCTGTAAACTTTATTGTGGTTGCACCCCACAGTCATAGCATCGTTTGAACATCTGAATCTCAAAATCAAATCTCATTTTCAGAGGCAATGACATGAAGAGGAGTTCACAAACTGCACCCAGACCAGACCTGGATTATTCATCATCCTCAACCTCATCCTCATCATCATCATCATCATCCACACCATCACCATCCTCCACCACCATCACGGTAGTCACAACACTAATCCTCAACATCCCAATCCTCATCTTTACGCACGGCAACAGCCTTCAACTCTCAACACAAAGTAGACGCCACAAGGTGCCCAGGAAACAACGAACACACTGATGAAGTCACATGATGACAACACAAGGTGAAACACAACCTGCTGTTTCTCAACGTTCCCCTCCGTTCCCGTGGAGACGGCTTCCTGTGTTCAGGCTCTGCTGTAGCAGACAGGCAAACCGAAAGGAAGACTGACACCCAAGCAGTTACTTCTAAATATACCAAGTCAAACAGCCCACTCCATAGGTCAACACGGCCCTGTACTGGTCCTGTTCAGCAGGATGAGTCTCCATGTTTGTTGGGAGACTTAAGATATCAACAAAGGAGATCAAAGTTTGGAAAATCACAAAACAAACATCATCGATACGCATCATTAGAATCCTAAAAGCACACCTGGACAAACGGTTAGGAACAGGGCACGTTGTACCCTGAGAGTCACACTAACACCCAGCCGAACATAGGAGTCCACGATGCTAAAACAGCGTTTCCCTGGAACACCACACCTCTTTGAAACGGTCCTTCAGGGTCTGGAGAGGGGAATGTGGCTGTGAGGACAGCCTGGCGTGCCTGACCTCTGTAGGGGTTACTCACTCTCAGCTGGAGGGTGTGTCGCAGGATGGTTCCCTCTAAGGCGTGGATCCACTTTTCCCGCTCATCTGCGTCACGGGCTGTGAGAGGAAAGCACACACACGCACACACACGCACACACACGCACACACACAGAACGTTTGTATTAATGATATGAAACAGATGCATACAGCTACAACATGTAGTTGCATAGCCGTCACATGATCGTTAATAGGTCAGAGGTGAAACAGTTGTGGAGTTAAATGAACAACGCTGGGTACGGCTGGATATCTCGCTCCTCTGATGAGCTCTGTGATTCACAAACATCAGCTTCTTAAAACTTCAGACACACCGCATGAAGTCACTGTGCCCTCCAAACCCCCCAAAATAATGAGCTAAACAAATAAGACGATCTTCAAGTGGCAGTGGGTGGTCTTGCAGGGCTGGTAAACCAGGCCCCCGCGTTGAGGAGCTGGTGAAGGGGGAGTGAGGTAGCAGTCTGGCTGGATCAGCAACCTGGAGGGTGTTTCCAAGCTGGGCTTGCTGGTCTCCAGCTACACCCTCAGACTAAAGACACAGAACAAACACGGCCTGCTGGAGACATTCAGCCGGCGATCCGACCACAGGACTCAGTACACACAAGCAGGCGCACTCACAGCCCCACGGCCACGCTCAGCCAGGGAGAGGAATCCTGCCTGTTTACTTACACTCCACTGGGTGAGTCTGTCTCACTCTCCTGCTGCTCTGCTGGACAAGCCAGGACTCAGGCCACACAAGCCAGGACTCAGGCCACACAAGCCAGGAGTCAGGCCACACAAGCCAGGACTCAGGCCACACAAGCCAGGACTCAGGCCACACAAGCCAGGAGTCAGGCCACACAAGCCAGGACTCAGGCCACACAAGCCAGGAGTCAGGCCACGCAAGGCAATTTCAAGACAACACCATAGTGTGTGTGAGATTACAGAGCATTCTCTCTCTCCAGAGAGTTGGAGATTCCCCACGATTAGCCGTGACAAACGCGTAGCTCAGAAAATGAAAACAGGAACATGTGACGCTAACCGGCACTTAAAGACGAGACTGGATGATGAAGATGTAAGGCGATAGAAAGGCAGGATTCTACTGTCAGGTGAAAGAGTATGACAGAAAATTAAACAGAAGGTCGATGGATATTAGGGAGGGAGGGAAGAAGTAAAAGGTCGGGGTGCCAAAAAGCAATTAAAGGGTTAGGGTAGAAAGACACTGGTCGTGCGTGTGTGTGTGTGTTTGTGTGTGTGTGTGTGGGAGGGGGGGGATGGGTTGAGGCCAGAGCAGGCCTCACCCACTGTCTCCCCACCCTCTCACCTCCATCTGGGACAGACTGTCCTCAGCCATAGCCATACAGCTCCCTGTTCTCCCCAGAGCAACATGGACTGTGAATGGGACCAATGCTGACAGATTGGTGGATCCACACTACACTGAAGAGAGAGAAGATGAGAGGTAGGTTTGCTGAAGAAGCCTGTGAGGCATTAACGTAGGCAGACGTTGGGGAGTTTCCTGGATCTCCCGCTGAGACAGAGATGTGCATCCTCAGGCCTGGTGAGCACGCGTCCTGCTGGAGAGACTCATCCCCTCAGGCCTGGTGAGCACGCGTCCTGTTAGGGAGACTCATCCCCTCAGGCCTGGTGAGCACGCATCCTGTTAGGGAGACTCATCCCCTCAGGCCTGGTGAGCACGCGTCCTGTTAGGGAGACTCATCCCCTCAGGCCTGGTGAGCACGCGTCCTGTTAGGGAGACTCATCCCCTCAGGCCTGGTGAGCACGCGTCCTGTTAGGGAGACTCATCCCCTCAGGCCTGGTGAGCACGCGTCCTGTTAGGGAGACTCATCCCCTCAGGCCTGGTGAGCACGCGTCCTGTTAGGGAGACTCATCCCCTCAGGCCTGGTGAGCACGCGTCCTGTTAGGGAGACTTCCCAGCTAGCTGTGACAGGCGGCCCAGTATTTCCCATCCTGGTGCCATGTGTACTGGGCCGCACATGTTCGCTCCCTACACAGCCGTACAGCTAGCCTGCCCCGCCATGCACATGTTTGGGAGGAGGAGGGGGGGGGAGGAAGAGGACTGTGTTGGGCGTTGCCCGTGACAACAAAGACAAAGTGACATTGAGAGCCAATTATTACCCAAAAACAGGACCGGCTGCCCGCAGTTAAAGGTTAGCCTGTCTTAACTTAGCTGACAGCTAACGCAACTCTGAAGCTGGCTCTGCAGAGCACCACAATAAACAAACACACCCTCGATCTGTGCAGGCTAGTGGCACCTCCTGAGAGCTGAAAAACTTGCCGCTTCAACTTTTAGACAGACCCGGACCCTCTATGCTGTCCCTGTAGAGTCATGTTGTGTTGTTGTGATCTAGTCTGTAACCCTCTGTGAAAGCAGTGTGCCTCCCCCCCCCCTCCCCTCCAGTTCCTGAGAGCTGCACCCCCCCCCCCCCCCCCCCCCCCCCCCAAACCTAATTAGGTCCTAATGCTTTCCCTCACGCCAGGGCGATAGAGACTGTTGTGGTGGGGCTGGGCTGGTTCAGCCTCTCCTCCTGGTTGAGGACTCACTGAGCACTAATGGCCTCAGAGTGCTTCTCTTCCTGTGACAGACCTCACGCGGACCTTAACCGCACTGCTTTTAAAAGGGGTGAAGGTGCAGGGTTTCAATTAGAGGCGGAGAAAATACCTCGCCTTGCGGAGGGAATCAAACCTGCAACCCCACCACAGCACGGTTTAAAACACCGGGTCAGATATAACGCCTCTGACAGACTCAAACTGAGACACCAGAGAGAGACTACAAGACAGAGAGAGAGACTACAAGACAGAGAGAGAGACTACAAGACAGAGAGAGAGACTACAAGACAGAGAGAGAGACTACAAGACACCAGAGAGAGACTACAAGACAGAGAGAGAGACTACAAGACAGAGATTGACACACACAGAGATACCAACAGACAGCCCAGATAAGAGACCACCGCACAGAGAGATCTCCAGACTGAGACCAGCAGGCGGTCAGGTAGAGCTAACTGAGGAACAGGGCAGCAGAGCGTCTCACAAGCGCGAGCTGCTCTTCTCTCTGGCGCTCTGTTCCTACGGTACATCCCGTCACACTGCTGATGCGCTCTCCCTCTCTCTCCCGTCGCCTTCCAGAGGGGGATCTGGGGCAGAATTATTCATAGTTGCCCCTTCTCTCCTCCAGAAGCCCAGTATCTGCTTCCAACATGCAGCTAAATGAATCGAATGTTCCGGAGAAAGATTGTGACGTACATATTTCTTTGTGTGCGTAGACACACACACACACACACTCTGAGCAGCAACACTAATGTACCTTGGCTAGCCAGACAATAGACCTCCATGTGAAGAGGGCTCACTGGACAATGCAGCAGAGTGTTGACAACTTTCATCTTCCCAGCGAGAGGTGAGGAGAGAGGAGATTTATGTAGCTCTGGTGTTGTGCCAGATGAAGGGAGGTCTGCTGAATAATGGATGCTCCTGTAAATAGACAGTCAGTCACTGCAGCCCAAACCTGAGGCAGCACGTTCCTCACTACCAACCCCTCCCCCCCCCTCTTCCCCCCCCCCCCCCCCCCCCGAGCCTTCCGACAAGGAACCACGGCAACCCGTACCTCACACGCAAACACACCTCAGCAACACACAAAACACACACCCAGTAGCGTGTTGCATGGCTGCACAGGGACTGTCCTTCTGATTCTACCAGTGGGATACAGCCGGGGTCATTACTGACCCCACCCCCCCACCACAACCACCAGGAACCCCCCCCCCCCTTAACAGAGGAGTGGGTTACCGGTGAAACGACCAGGATGAATCTCTTCCTCTGCCATCTTAAAATAGCTTGGCCAGAGGAGAGACGTGCGACGATGGAAGCGGAGAGACTGGACTGGTTCGCTGAAGAATGTCCTAGAATCTGGGAACAGGAACACATCCTGGTATCGCGCTCTGATCCTGGTAAAAGTAATCCAGAAAGCTTTCCCGAGTGCTTGTTTAAACAGCTGAACTCATGCTAGCCACCGATGTCTCCCTCTGGAGAGATACATCATAGAAGGGACTTACATACAGAATTAAGTATCCAGACAACCAAAAAAAATGAAAAAGCTACTGTACTTCAAGGACTGACGGCACTCCGGAAAAACAACCAGTGGAACAAAAATGACAAAACAACCAGACACGTTGTATCAACATGTTTCCGCGGTCACCGCCTCTCCTGTTTGTGCCTTACAAACAACCGCTCCCACTTCCACAAACCATCACCACATGTACCAAGACAGCCCTCGTTAAAAGAGAACAGGCATGGTCCAGAGCCCCTCCTAAACCAGGAGAGGAAGAGGAGGGGGGCGACTGGATGCTAGCGCTGCCTCCGTAACAGTGGAGGGTAGACGGCAGGAGGAGGAGAGGATGCAGGCAGGCAGGCAGATCCTTACCCTTCCTACTGTAGAACCACAGCATACAGCTTCGGAACACTGACATGGGAGAGGGCATGGAGGAGGCAGGGTGGAGCTCAGCCCAAGACGGACGAGCAGACTGACAGACGGACGGACAGGCTAGCTGGAGGTGGTGGAGGAGGAGGTGGTGGAGGAGGAGGTGGTGGTGGTGAGGCGTGAGGGGACGGCGTGGAGAGACGGATGGAAGGGGGATGGAGGTGGAGGAGGCTCGGGGGAAGGAGGGAGGGAGAGATAGGGCGAGGAGGTGAGAGACCTGGAGGAGAGAGAGAGGGGGTCCATCGACTGAGCTGCTCCGCGGTGTGCTTTGCGGGGGTGGAGGTGGGGGGGTAGCTGGAGGAGGGGCAGGTGTCTGGGAGAAGGGGGCAGCCCTGCCCCTGTCCCGCGTCCAGGAGCGCTGCTGCTCAGGTGCAGGGGGGTGGCAGGCAACAACTCAGCTTGTTTTTTTTCGTTGTTTAAGTTTTTGTTTAGGTCCGCATTATTCCGTTATTATTCCCAGAGGTAGAAGACAGAAAGGCAAAAGGCCCTTGTAAGCTGTTTCGGTTCTAGAAGAATCTCGCTTGGCCGGCTTGCTGTGGATGAATAAATCCTCTGCTCAGCCCGTCCTACGGCAGATCTGCCAATCAGAGACGGAGGAAAGAAGAGGAGGAGAGGAGAGGAGGAGAGGAGGAAAGGAGGAGAGGAGGAAAGGAGAGGCACATGGAGAGCAGAGCTGAGAGGATGATGCTGCTGAAGAAAGGAGAGGAGGAGAGGAGAGGGATCCAAGACAAGCTCTGTTGTTCCCATAGAGAAGCACGAAGTCTGGTCGAGCGCGCGCGTGTGTGTGTGTGTGTGTGTGAGGGAGAGCCTGGTGCAATAATCCTGGTGGGGCTGGTGACAGAACATAATGGAGGAAGGGGGAGGGAGGGAGAGAGAGATCGACAGAGAGGGAGAGAGCGAAGGAGGGAGAGAGAGAGAGAGGGAGGGAGATGGAAAGAGAGAGCGAGAGAGGGAGGGAGATGGAAAGAGAGAGAGGGAGAGAGAGGGCTAAGCTCTAGACGAGCATGTGAGCCACTGGCTGTTTAAATGCTAAAGAGAAGGATAAACTACAAATGACCATGGAGTGCTTCGAGAGAGAGAGAGAGAGAGGGAAGAGAGAGACACAGAGACAGAGGGAAGAGAGAGACACAGAGACAGAGGGAAGAGAGAGAGAGAGAGAGAGAGAGAGAGAGAGAGAGAGAGAGAGAGAGAGAGAGAGAGAGAGAGAGAGAGAGAGAGAGAGAGAGAGAGAGAGAGAGAGAGAGAGAGAGAGAGGGTAGTCTGGCGGGAGAGGTAAGAAGAGGACAGCTCACCTTGGAAATGGAAAGTCTTCTGATCCACAGTGATGGTGAACGTGCTGTCGTCCTCGTCATCGATGCCTATGACTGCTCCCTGGGAAACACACACACATACGAGGACACGTCACTGTCTCTCTGCTCTCCTTCTCTCTCTTTCCGACACACACATCCTTACCTAAAACACCCACCCACCAGTGCACACGAGATGTTGGGGAGAGGGGGAAGGGGAGATTTGGGAGGAGTGAGATACTGGGAGGGAGAGAGAGAGAGAGAGAGAGAGGTGGAGAATTTGGGAAGAGAAAGACATAGGAGGGTCAGGCTGAGGGGAGGGGCAGAGTGGAAGCAGGAGAGAGAGAGAGAGAGAGAGAGAGAGAGAGAGAGAGAGAGAGAGAGAGAGAGAGGCAGAGAGAGAGAGAGAGGCAGAGAGGGTAGAGGGGAGAGAGAGAGGAACCCGAGGGGGACCGTCCGTGAGGAAAGAATGAAAACACCGCAGAGCTACGGTAGCCAGGGGCCACGCCGGCACCTAGCAACAGAGGCAGCATGGGACTCAAACATGTTTGTCTTACTAAACCAACACCTAGCAGAGGCACACCTAGTACGACACCCAGGCACCATGTGAAGCCTAGCAATGGCCCACCATGTGGTACGAAACAATGGACACCCATACTGGGATGATCTGTATTGTCAGTAGGGTGACATCTTGTAATCGCGTTATTAGCAACCGGTAAATCAAGGTCAAACTCTACTTATTGTTATCCAACCCTGGGGCTGGACATAGCAACCCTGGGGCTGGACATAGCAACCCTGGGGCTGGAAATAGCAACCCTGTATCTTCCAATAAACAACCCAGTAACGTCACTTAAGTACAACCTCACACACCTGCGCTCCAGGCACAGACCCCCAGCTGTGAGGCTCTCTTCACGCCACATCATATTAGGAAGGATGAAAACACCCCCAGCCTGATTTCAAAAGCAGAGAACACACGAATGACAGGACAGGAAATGACCTCACCTTCTCTCCGTGATGGAAACCCCCTGAAGTTTAGCTCCACTACTGTCGTACAACCGTCTTAGAATCTAGAACCTCCTCGGTTCTTCGACCGAGCGACTTTGCTTGTGGGATCCCAGCGTCAGCTTACCACGTGTGTGTGTGTGAGAGAGAGGCGTGACATGCTGTGACATGTTACTAGGGCATTAGGAGATTCTATTTCAGATTAATGTCTAATATCCCCATCAGATCTCCTCCAGTAAAGTGTAATAAACAAATGACATCATTCAAAACCAAAAGAAACCCTCCAGGTATCTACACCCAAATAGTGTTTTTCAGACATGAGTTTCATCTCCACCCAATTTTCTGTTCTTGTGTAATATTTACAAAACAGCAAAGAAATCCACTGTATGTAAACGTACTGTGAAGTTCACAGCTTACTGTTTAAATGTTTTTATTTCGTCTAAAAAATGAATCCAAATGTTTTTTTTACGCAAAAAGGGTCAATAACAAATGACTATACGGATTGCAACCAATATCCATGTTTGGAAACAGCAAAACTGAACATTTCTATGTCTATTTTGTAACCGTCCGTTTTATGCAATAAACAGAGTAATGCTGACACCTAGTGGACGTTAGTTCACACTGACTCATTGTGATCGCCAACCCTGTTACACAATCGTGTTCAGACATAAACAACACAAAGACACCATTAAGGAGAACAGCAACAATCAAAGAGACTTGTTATGTTCATAAAGGCCTTTGCTGCATTCATTACCAACCCTAGGCCTGGAGCCCTTTAGCCCACCATCGAGGGTCATTTAGACTACTGCACCCCAATGCTTGTAAAACACTAAAACACCACAAAGTCAATGTAAAAAAACAACCTCTGCACAATACATATGCAAACACAGTATAACGATCCTTAGTATAGGGACTGAGCATAGATATATGCTATCCATTCCTCTTACCGGAACATCACAGATAGAATCTCATTAAAAAGGTCAAGACTAGGTCGAGACAGGTGTACAGACGCACGCTGGAGACAGGGTGAGCAGGTGAGGGTGAGCAGGTGAGGGTAAGCAGGTGTGGTGAGGGGAAAATAGGAAAGGAGTTAAGGATGTAGACTGGCTCGGCTGGTCGGCCCAAACCAGTTTCTTACCCTCAGGCGCACACAGCCTCTTCTAGACCCACGCATCATCTTGTCCTTCGACTGCAAACGAAACAACATTACACCTTTAGAATAGCTTTCAAAGACGGACAGTGACATTGTTGGTATGTCCTTCCACACATTAGGATTCTTATCTTTGTGGAAGACCAAGTACACTTTAATGAGAGGAAGTACTTCAAGTGCTCACACTTTGTTTAGATTAAAGGACTAAGCTACAGGAACCAAGACAAGTAGTTCTGACAAAGAAAATATGACTGAGAACAAATAAGTCATTTGAACACTGAACCACCCAAAGTACAGTATGAATACTTCCAAACAGGATATGTTTAAAGTAGAAGACAGGAGTTAGAAATAGGTCAAAGCATACAGATGTCACAAACATTTCTTAGGATATCAAACAAAAAGAGGGGTGTAGCTAGCCATACTTTGCGTGATGTGAATACGTTGTACACCAAGAAGTACGTATTTTTCTCTTGTCTTGGTCCTGTTAAAGAGCTAGCTGAACAACATGTTCTGCTGCCATTACATAGAATGACAGCCAGTGTCAGTCTAAGCAGGCTGAAGGCCCAGCATGGCAGTTTATCATGCACCGTGTTCGATAACTTAGCTAGCCTACACGTAACCAACATAGCTACGATTCAAAGTCAAATGGCTGGCTACCTGGCTTTAGCTAACCTTGTCTCCTGGCGTTGTTGATGCCATGCTATAAAAAAAATACAGTTAACGCAGGCTAGCTAGCTAGCTTCTGTACTCCTGTTGCGTTGCTTTGAGTAGGCACAAAACTGTCAAAATATGGACATTAAGTGTATGAAACGATATATGATTAAAACGTCGCCTTTGAGTATTGCAAAGTATCAGCTGACATGAAGCACTGGGAATGACAGCTTTGTTGTCACGGTTAGCATTTGTAGCTATCCCTGAAGCCAAGGAAGTTGAAAATACTGAGATTTGATTCGCTAGTCATTCGAAGAGAAAGACTGTGATAGGTCAACAACAGGTCTGTCAGCGATTTAACCCGCCCATTTCTGACAGCTGAAATTCCCAACTCCTGACACAGGGCCTTTCCCCCACTTTGGTTTGACACCCGGTGGCAAAATCTTTTAACGACCGAACATGTACACCATGTGAATTTAGAACAAAGCACATACCGTGTAGTATGACAGTAAACCAGCATTGTAGTCCAAGACAAACCAGCGATACTGCCAACCTTTCATGACGTTAGTCCACTTGCTCAGCGGTCCCTCCATGATAGACGCCATCTTTACACTTTGGAGAAAGATTTCAAAGGGAGGAGTCGACGTTGGGACAGCGAAAGGCGAGTAGTATGTCACGTGATGGCTTAACTTCTGGTATTGATTGAAACGACGGCTCCCATTCGATTCATTATGTGACCAGAGATAGGAAGTAGTTATTGTAGGCTACTTAATATATTTATCTGGTATCAGTACTTTACTTTAATATTTATTTTTCTGACAACTTTTTTTGTTTCCTGGCTATCACGCACAACAAACGTATCTAGTCTATAAAGCTACCATGGAGCAATGTAGAAGGCAACAAGAATAATATTTTCCAAGTTTGAAGTTTTGAAAGAAAGTTTTTGAAAGGTTGCAAAAATATTTTCCACAAAAAGTTTAGGTCCAGTTACCAGAGTGATACTAAAACAGGTAGCAATAATGGCTACATTTCACTTAAGTATATGTCAGAGCCCAAACTACTTTAACTTGAGTGAAAAAGTGTAGTCAGTACTATGGTACCTTTCCTAAACAACATGTATTAGTGTGTGTGTATGTGAACTGTATAACCATGACTTACATACATTGTTGCCATGATTATTTAGTTTTTTCCCTGTCACAGTTACAATACATTTACATTTATTCATTTAGCAGACGCTCTTATCCATAGCGACTTACAGTAAGTACAGGGAAATTCCCCCCGAGGCAAGTAGGGTGAAGTGCCTTGCCCAAGGACACAACGTCACTTGACAGAGCCGGGGATCAAACCAGCAACCTTCTGATTACTAGCCCGATTCCCTCACCGCTCAGCCACCTGACTCCTTGTAAACCAAAGTAGTCACCTGACACCTGACAGTTGATCAATGTGCTCATAAATTCAATGATGTTGTTCAGATATAAATTAGGGACTGTAGGGTATTGTTCAATATTTTAATTTTATTATTTACATCAAGTTTAACACTGATAAGAACTTCACAGTAATATATCATATGTGAGCTTTAAATTAAAAACACACAAAATATATATTTTGTACAATAAAAAAGTTAATAGGTTAACCTCTGCCATTTTCATCCCTGTTAAATTCACATACTCATAATGAAGTGTGTTCTTTTCTCATTGCACTAGTACGACTGATGTGGAAGAGGCCTTTGGTATAATAATGAAGCGTACTTGATGAGTTCCCCGGCACGGTTCAGATCTCAAACACAGGAGAGTGCATCTGCAGATCCATAAACCAATACAGATATAAACAAAATAAATACAAAAGCATAAAATAAATAAAGCAAAAAAAAAATATGAATCCTCAAAGATTTGTAAAAAAAAAAAAAAAAAATCTGACATGGTGAGAAGACTAAGTGTCCAAATTCCCAATTAGAACATTATTAGCCTCGCCTTGTTGACAAGCTCATCAGCTCCCATTGCATGGGGTTGATAAGGGCATTGTTTTTCCTTTAGTAAGGGTCATTGAAGGGATAGATAGAGATGGGATGTCAACTTGAATACAGGACTCTGGACTGGGAAAGTGACACTTCCTCTTACTGAAGCAGTTCCCAATAAATCAGCATTAACAAGCATCATTCTGGGCACAGTCTAACATTGCTATTGGCCAAGAAACACCTCCAGAAAGTGGAATCTCCAATACAAATGTTCTATAATCTTAGATTAAGATCAATCTGGGGTTGTGAAGAAAGCAGATACAGAACAAGGGGACAGATCAAATGGAAGGCCACATTGGCTCAGTCAGCAAAGAAGCATACAGGCAGACAGGAAGTAATGAAGGCATAGTTTAATGGTTCAGATCTTTATAGCGTGAGACAGAGAAGCGTTTAGATCCATCTCCGTTTGCCGGATGAGAAACACTTAAATTTTGTGGCTGTGAGGATGTCAGATCTTTCCAACACGAACACATGATCCAAAACAGGAGACAAATTGCACTTTTCTTCAAGTTTGAGTGAAACCATTTTAGGCATTTAATCCCAGTAATATTTGTTGTCATAGATGTATACTTTAGATCACTATGTAATCAAAACATGAGAAATCTAAAAACAAAAGCACTTAAGATATCTACAGTAAAAATAAATTGCAGTTGATCATATTCTTGACTTTGTAGTGCACTGTAGATAAATCTTTTTTACATTTGATAAAAGGCACCATTAATTATTCAGAAATAAAGATTGCTGCATTCAGTAGCGAAAAGAAACAACATCTTTCATTCCATTTAGTCAAAGCTCACAGTGATAACAAAAGATAGTTGGAGACTTTTGATGCGATGTAAGGAACACACTGAAGATAATCTGTGAAATAAGGAATGGACCACAAAACTGAACCAGAGATCTGTAACACTGTTCCCAAAGAGCTACCCTTCCTGTAGGTTTCTACTTGAGTCCCAGTTATAACCAACCTAATTAAACTTTTTTTGATTAACCCGTTAAGGGGTAGTGTCACACATATGTTCGAAAGCGGGGCCCACGTGTTATTCTGAACATTCCAACCGACTATTTTCCGATAGACAAAAACTATATGACAAACGCTATAGTATGGCTTCAAAATTTACAATTAGGAGGCTAACAAGTAACACTAGCAGGTAGTAGCATTGCTACGAGTATTATGCTAGGTTGCTAGGTAACGGAAGCTAACTAAAACTAGCTAGCTTCCGTTTTGGAAAGATAACTCACTCTGGTAGAAGCGTCGATAATATTTAGAACTCACTCCTTAAAAGGTTAAGAAGCTGATTGCTGTTTTTGAATCAGGTGTGCTAGATTAGGGTGGGAGCGAAACCACACAGAGAGGTATCTCTCCAGGAACACAGTTGCACCGCCCTGGTTGTCACCATAAATGTAACTGCTAGATCCCATCACTGCATTCCCCTCTGGGTATCCCATACGTACTATCCCGTTCAGCGTGCTCGTTCTACAGGTCAGCATTCTACAGGTTCTATGACGTTGAAGTCGACCTGCACGGTGTGGAAACGGAATGTGGGCTATGACTTAAAAGTTGTGCTAGAACACTGCCAGACCTTACTCAGTGTGCAACTTGAGCGACCCATATGGACGTTTCTGACTTAATTTATCTCGTTCATTTAATTTGTATCTAATCCAATCAACCTATACTTGCTGTTAACAGTCGCAACAATGACTTTGTGCTAGCTAGATACGTTATTGAAATATGAGCTAATTTGATTAAAGTTCTTAAAAACAGGTCCTGTAACATGTACCACAGAGGCTCAGAAAACAGCACTTCGATGCAAATACGAGTAACTGACGTTAGGATTGAAACCGAAACCAATGGAACTGTGGAGTTGTCATGCCAAAAACTGTCCGGGTGCGCGTAGCTATCTCTGGAATTTAAGGTCGCACCCCACCTTCCCTGAGGAAGACAGGCTGAGGTCACGGATGGACAGAGACGGCCGTTCCGACAGTTCCATGGTGGAGAAAAACCATACATTCATTAAAAACGTGAGAGATGGGGTTGGTGTGGCCTCAGTCTGGTAGCACCTCTCGTTCCACTTCTACTCATGTTCAGAACCCACATCAACTTTACAATGTGATTGTAAAGTCTTTTTTTCCTGTATATGAAATAAGCAAATATTTACATTTTTTTCCTCTTTTCTTTCAAAATAGGGTCTGTGCTTTTAATAAAAAAACAAACAAAAAAAAAAACGACAATAATTTAAAATTCAAGTTCATAGACATTCTGAAAAGCATTTTTAAAACCCAAACAAATGTACAAATTGCTCATGTGCAGGAGACATACTGCAGCTATGGTGGAGAGATCAGTCTGTCTATGTAATATGTGTGTGTGTGTGTGTTTGCACAGATGAGTTCTCACGTTGAAGAATCTAGGCACAGGGTTTATCCAGAGAAACCTACACCTGAAGGGCACTTCAGGTACTGTCCTAAATCCCCTTACTGCCGTACTTCCCTGTGCACTTTCCTCCCCCTCTCTACCCTTCGACTAGAAGGGAAAAGATCAAGCCGTGTGCCAGGGCAACTGGACATAAATATCAAAATGTGTTCCACTCGTGCGATATTGTATTTGGGAGAGATATTCAACCATATTAAACAATACACGCCACATTCAAATAATAGAAAAAGGCCTTAGTCGTTAACGGGTGGACACGTTTGAAATCGGGGACGAAAGTAATTTTGGGGGCGCAAACTGAAGCATTTCTATGTGGGCATCCTCAATTATTTACCATATATACATAAGGTCAGAGCAACAGCGTAATTCAACTGGAGTTTTTCATCAAACAGTCCACTGTAAACAATAGAGAGTTGAACAAATGTGTAGTGATTTCTCTGAGGTACTCCTGAGATTCCCCCCTCTTTCTCGTCCCACACGGAACTAGAACCACAACAAAGGGAAAACGTCTGACGGGGGGGGGCCCGGAGCCGAAAGGGTCAAAGGTCAAGGGAGCTCTGCGAGGCTACCTCTGCACCACGTCGCTGATCTCCTTGATGCAAGTGTGCAGGCTGTCCAGGGTGGGGCCCCCAGGGAGCCCTCCCCCACAGGAAGAGGAAGTGGCCCTCAGTTCCTGCAGGCTCAGTTCCAGCTTCCCCACCGCCTCCCGGAAGGCGAACTTGTTCCTCATCTGGGGGATGCAGTCTACGTAGCCGGAGCAGTGGTCCAGCAGCTGGTGCCCGGCGTCCAGGACCAGGCTGCTGGAGGAGGGCTCAGGACTGCTGTGGAGAGCCACGCTCAGGCACTCAGCGCACTCCAGCAGGGCCTCCCGGCTCACCCTCTCCGGGGGCACGCGTTCCCTCTCCTGCCTGGTCCGACGCAGGCCCCCCTTGGAGCCACCGGGGGGCGCTGATGAGGAGAGGGCAGTGTTGGTGGCTCCGTTGGCTAGTTTGGTAGGGGTGGCGTTGCTGTTGGCAGAGGAAGTGTAGGAATGTGCGGGCGGCACTTGTGGTGGCGGCACGGACGGTCGTCCTGTCCCGGGCCCCGCCGCCCGGCCCGACCTCTGACCCTTGATCCCGTCCCCGTTGACCTCCACCACGCTCCCGCCTTGCTCCTCTCCGTCCCCGCTGTAGGTGTGCTGCAGGGGGCGCAGGGTGGGGGGGGGCGGCGGGGCACACTTGGGTTTGACCAGACGCGGGCGGTCGCGGTCTGCTTGATGCTCAGAGGATAACAGTTTGAAGCGGTTGCCCTGAGAGTCCATGCCCACCAGGTGCACGTCCGCGGGGCTGTGCTTCAGCGTGGGGGAGATCAGCACAGGAACCTTGTGGTTGTGGGGCGTGGCCTGTCCCGACAACACACCCTCCCTCCCAACCCCCCCCGGGGCTTTGGAGGGCGACGACCACCCCTGGCGTTCCTCACCCCCGTCCCTGAGCCGGGAGGTGCCGTCCGAGTCCGCCGCCCCCGCCTCGCCCCCCACCCCTGGAGCCCTCACCCCGGCCCCGCTGCCCGGCCCCCGGGGCATCAGCTTGGCCTTGGGCCTCTCCCTGATCTGGGCGGCCCCCTGGTCATCCAGCCTGCGGAGCAGCATGGTGTCGGAGGCGGAGGGCGTGCGGGGCGGGCAGGCCCCGTTCTCGGGCTGGGAGGTGGTGGAGGCCGTCCTCTCCAGGGGGGGCTTGCTGCGGTTCCTGGGGAGGGTCAGGGCCATGCGCTCCAGATCCGGCAGCCCCGCCGACATGGAGGAGGTGGAGTTGGACCGGGGAAACGGCTTCGACCCTCCAACCCCCCCTCCCCCTCCTCCGTCCTCCAGGCCCGAGGACTTCCCCGTCCGCAGTCCCAGGGTCCTCTTGATGAGGCGCGGGGTGAAGAACCCAGCCAGGCTGCCCCAGCTGCTGCTGCTGCCCACCTGGGAGCCTGACCCCAGACCCCCACTGGAGGAGGGCTTCTGCCCGAAGGTGGCGCCGCAGCAGCGGGACTGGCTGTGGTTGGCGTCTCCGTGGGAGGGGGAGAACCCCGGGCCGTCGGCCTGGGCGGGCAGGGGAGGCATGGGGGCGCAGAAGGCCGCCTGGGGCTCGTACTTCTTGTGAGGCTGGGTCTCCATCTCCCTGAAGGAGCTGCTCCTCTTGGGGGGGGTGGGGAGGTTCTGCTGGAGCTGCGAGGAGGGCGAGGAGGAGGAAGACGAGGACTTCTTCTTCATGAAGGAGCTGAAGAAGGCCGCCTTGCGGTTGCGCGTAAACGTGGCGCCGTCCTGGCCGTCCTCCAAGAGGCTGCTGGGAGATTTGTCGCGCTGTTTCCGCGGTAACGCCGGGGAGCCGCCCGACCGCCCGTCTCCTAGCAACGCCGCAGCCAGACCTGCAGAGAGTAGAGGACACGTTCATTAAACAAGAGACGTATAAAACCACATCAGTTCAAAAGGTATTTCTATCTGATGATGAAGGCCAGGACATGTTCTGAGTTGTTAGAAAACGAAACGTGTTTTGTTTGGAAGAAATATGATACGTAAAATGAAGTTGTATAACTATATAGTGATTGCAGATCTCTTAACTCTCCTGAACATGTCATACATGTCTCTTCTAGCAACAGAGACCAACCAATCCTCATGACTGACCTCACTTTTAATGTTTTGAGACAGAACAATGAGGCCTTTCTGCCCCGTGAGGGATGTGAGGCAGGATCTGGCCATGACAGACGAAGAGGGGGAGTGTGGGTGGTGCAGGACGGGAAATAGTTAGGAGAATTAAGTACAACGCTACTGTAGTGAGTCTGTAGGCGGTCTTTGACAGCCACTGATATGTTGGGTGTTGTGTGTTTTCGGGACGTGTTGTGTTTCCATAACAACAGGCTGTTATCATTGGTGAACATGAACTGACAGGAAAATTTATGCTTTTCATTTTCCCCACGAAGAACATTCCGAACATTTTATTTTTTCACGATATGACTTAAACCAACAACAAAATAAATACATAAACAATAAATATAATATAGGAATAACAACTATACAAATACCGTATGCAATGGTAGGGTGAGAACAATTTAATGAATGTGTAAGTACAAAAGCAGTCATTGTTAGTGAAACGTACGGAAATACTGTATGTGTTAGAACAAGACCACGGGCAAACACACAAACATGATATCATCCTTCAAACTCATATTAATCACAACACAAGATGACAGACACAAAGAGACAAGCACCAACAGGCCAGTGTGTGTGTGTGTGTGTGTAAGTGTGAAGCATCAGTCTTCACATCATGAATGGTGAAATGATTACATCATGCAGGCGATGCAGGGTGCTTAGGACTATGTTGCAACGTGTGTGTGTGTGTGTGGTAACTGCTGTGGTATCTGATTGCAGGGTCGAGGTGTGTCTACAAGGTTTCAGAGCCCTCTGTGCTATAGAGGATGGGCTTGTGTACTGTAACACTATCTATTATATGGTTATGGTGGGGGGGGTTAGGTTCAGGGTTAGAGAGGGGGAGGGTAGGGTTATATGGGGATAGGGTCAGGGGTTACATGGGGATAGGTTCAGGGTGAGGGGTTACATGGGGATAGGTTCAGGGTGAGGGGTTACATGGGGATAGGTTCAGGGTGAGGGGTTACATGGGGATAGGTTCAGGGTGAGGGGTTACATGGGGATAGGTTCAGGGTGAGGGGTTACATGGGGATAGGTTCAGGGTGAGGGGTTACATGGGGATAGGTTCAGGGTGAGGGGTTACATGGGGATAGGTTCAGGGTGAGGGGTTACATGGGGATAGGGTCGGGGGTTACATGGGGGTTAGTGGTTGACAGTATTGACCATGGTACACTCCCACGTCATACTGATCTCCAGGCCCGTGTGGCCGTGTCATCCTGTGAGCCCAAGTCCCACCGTGTGGACCTCAGTCTGCCAGGTACACCGCCCCACGCCTCCTGAGCTTGCGGGCTCGACGACGCGCCAGGGTGCTGGTGGGCTGACCACGCCCGCCACCTGATTGGACCAGGTTTGCAGCGGGACCGGGTTTAGAAGCGACCCGTCGAGTGTCACCGAGGGCTGGGTGGTTGCGTGGGTTGGTACGGGCCTGGGTGGGACCTGTACCTGAGTGTGTGTGAGCTCCAGGGTCCAGCCGGCCGTCCAGCCCACCCTCGATGTTCTCCTTGTTCTCTGTGTGTTTCTTCAGGGTGCGGCACTTGGAGGGCAGCAGGGGCATGTCTGGGCCCAGGGGGTGCAGTGGCCCCGCGTGGCCAGAGGAGGCAGTCTTGCACAGCTCCTCGGCTACCTCTGCGGGGTGGAGGAGATGAGAAATTAGGTGATTCAGGCGTTCTGAACCTTGATATGATGCCATGTTTTGATCATAAAACAAAAGTGTGTGTTAAAGAGCCTGCTGCAGACGGCTAGAAGGTTCCATGGGTGTTCCACGGTAGGTTCCGTGAGTGTGCGTGAGGCGTGAGGGCCGGGGGAACGGTACCTACCTTCAGAGATGCTGGAGTCGTGGAACATGGTCTCGAAAGCCTGGTGGGTCTCGGCAAACGAGGGTCTATCTAGAGGACTCCACTGCCAGCCTGGCGACATGGAAACAACAGACAGGTCACCGTCACATTCCCCCCTCAACATTCTCTCCTCAACATTCTCTTCTCAACATTCCCTCCTCAACATTCTCTCCTCAACATTCTCTCCTCAACATTCTCTCCTCAACATTCTCTTCTCAACATTCTCTCCTCAACATGCTGCTTCGGTCACTTCCATGGACAGCTCTTGTTGATGAGGGGTAACTATACTAGGACTGCTTCAGGGCGAGGAATTAAGATATGATCCTGAGTGAGTGGAGGCTAGTGCTAACACCCCCCCCCCCACACACACACACACACAGGGGTGTGTGGACTGTGGTACTCACAGGCCCTCATCAGCTCGTACACCTTGGGGGGACACCCCTCCGGTTGCTCCATGCGGTAGCCCTTCTCCAGCAGGTCGTACACCTGGGACAGGTCGATGCCCGGGTAGGGAGACATGCCGTAGGTGGCGATCTCCCATAGCAACACGCCAAAAGCTACGGAGGGAGGAGGAGGGGGGTTAAAGACTGGCTGGGGAGTATCGTGTTTTATGAAGTTGAAACAGTGCTCAGAGGCAGTGTGTGTGTGTGTGTGTGTGTGTGTGTGCGTGCGGCCTTACCCCAGACATCAGACTTGATGGAGAAGGTGTTGTAGGCCAGGCTCTCGGGGGCGGTCCACTTGATGGGGAACTTGGCGCCGGCGTGGGCGGTGTAGGTGTCGCCCGTCATCAGCCGGCTCAGGCCGAAGTCTGCCACCTTCACCACATGGTTCTCCCCCACCAGGCAGTTCCTGGCAGCCAGGTCCCTGAGGGGGGGAGGGGGTCAGAGGTGAGCGGGATCTGTGTGTGGAGGGGAATCGAACCCGCGCTCAGGCAGGGCAGAGAGGAGGTGGGGTGAGGAGGAGGAGGGGCTGTCCTGCTGACCTGTGGATGAAGTTCTTCTTCTCCAGGTACTCCATGGCGGAGGAGATCTGCGTGGCCATGTAGAGCAGCACTACGGCGTTCACCTCCTCGCGGTCACACTCACGCAGGTAGTCCAGCAGGTTGCCGTGGGGCATGTACTCCGTGACGATGTAGAAGGGGGGCTCCAGGGTACACACACCTGGAGGGGGGGGATCATTAATGGATGACTCGATAGATAAAATTAATATAAATCGATGAAGAGAAGTCCATGAAATAATGGATAATCGATCGCTACTGACCCAGGAGCTGAACCAGGTT